>NC_068355.1:75560521-75688021 GCF_020536995.1 Dreissena polymorpha | reverse complement strand
CGTTTGCGGTAAGATCATCGGCCCAGCCGCGTAACTCGTTCGCGTTTAGATCACCGGCCCAGCCACGTAAATCGTTCGCGGTTAGATCACCGGCCCAGCAACGTAACTCGTTAGCGGTTAGATCACCGGTCCAGCCACGTAACTAGTTAGCGGTTAGATCACCGGCTCAGCCACGTAAAACGTTCGCGGTTAGATCAGCGACCCAGCCACGTAACGCGTTCGCGGTTAGATCACCGGCCCAGCCACGTACCTTGTTCGCGGGTAGATCACCGGCAAAACCACGTTACTCGTTCGCGGTTAGATCACCAGCCCAGCCATGTTACTCGTTCGCGGTAAGATCTCCGGACCAGCCAAGCAACTCGTTCGCGGTTAGATCACAGGCCCAGCCACGTAACTCTTTCGAGGTTAGATCACCGGCCCAGCCAAGTAACTCGTCCGCGGTAAGATCACCTGCCCAGCAACGTAACTCGTTCGCGGTAAGATCATCTTTTAAGCCACAAAAATCGTTTGCGGTTAGATCATCGGCCCAGCCGCGTAACTCGTTCGCGGTTAGATCACCGGCCCAGCCACGTAAATCGTTCGCGGTTAGATCACCGGCCCAGCAACGTAACTCGTAAGCGGTTAGATCACCGGTCCAGCCACGTAACTAGTTAGCGGTTAGATCACCGGCCCAGCCCCGTAAATCGTTCGCGGTTAGATCACCGACCCAGCCACGTAACGCGTTCGCGGTTAGATCACCGGCCCAGCCACGTAACTTGTTCGCGGTTAGATCACCGACCACGCCACGTAACTCGTTAGCGGTTAGATCACCGGCCCAGTCACGTAACTCGTTCGCGGTTATATCACCGGCCCAGCCACGTAACTAGTTAGCGGTTAGATCACCGGCCCAGCCACGTAACTCTTTCCTGGTTAGATCACCGGCCCAGCCACGTAAATCGTTCGCGGTTAGATCACCGGCCCAGCCACGTAACTCGTTCGCGGTTAGATCACCGACCCAGCCACGTAACTTGTTAGCGGTTATAACACCGGCCCAACCACGTAACTCGTTCGCGGTTAGATCACCGGCCCAACAACGTAACTCGTTAGCGGTTAGATCACCGGCCCAGTCACGTAACTTGTTCGCGGTTAGATCACCGGCCCAGCGACGTAACTAGTTAGCGGTTAGATCACCTGTTCCAGCCACGTAACTCTTTCGCGGTTAGATCACCGGCCCAGCCACGTAACTCGTTCGCGGTTAGATCACCGACCCAGCCACGTAACTCGTTAGCGGTTAGAATACCGGCCCAACCACGTAACTCGTTCGCGGTTAGATCACCAGCCCAAAAACGTAACTCGTTCGCGGTAAGATCAATGGCCAAGTCACAAGTTACTAGTTCGAGGTTTAGTTTTAGACATGGTTATCAGTTGGCTCCTGATGACAGTTCAATGTACTCATAGTACATATATATTTCGGAGGTAAATACTGTGATATTATTTAGTATGTACCTTAACATAAAATAAATGAATTTAAACGACCATTTCCAAGTTATTGTTTTTTTAAACCTTCTTCAAGGTGAATAGTAGCGGAACCCAGGCACGAAACGATCCTATCACAATTTTATACGGCCTGTCTCACATTATTAACCTCCGGTTCTAAAAAGGACAGTTGCTATTGAAAAATACTCGCATAAGCATGTGTACTTTAAGCTGGTAAACCACCTAACAACGGAACAGTGTTTGTTAATTAACTGAAATATGTGATAAGACCGAAATACTATTAAAAAAAAGCGAAAAATGAAACTTAACAAATTAAGGCACACAAATTGTTGCCGGTGTTATTAAATTGCACATTTTTGCGGATATTCTCATACGTATTTTCACGCGCGTATGTATATGTTTTATAGGAACAGAACAGAACAGATATTTATTACGACTTGGACATAGTACATCGTCAGTGGTAACCATACTATAATAGATATATCAATAGGTCATGTGAAAAGTAAGTGATAATACAGAATTTAGTAATGAACATATATGAAACATAATACATGACAGTAGTGGGAATACCTCAAAAACGGTGATCATAGTTTACAACAAAAAAATATGCGAAAGGGATGATTCTATGTGGTTGGCTGTTTAATTGTTTAAAAAAAGTATTTTCGATTAAAGCGGTTTTGTTTATTACTCTTCGGTTCATTAGTTATTTAATAATTATATAACTTGTCATTTTCCCACTTCCTTTAAATGTGATTGTCATCAATCTTTACGTGTGTGTGGTAGTTATGTGATGGCAACATTAAGAATCCGTGTATGTTTAAATGATCGCCTAGGTACTTGGAGACTTTCTGTCTGGAGTTAATTTTTGACAGGACGCAGAGTTATAGGTCTTGTAATTAATACGGAAGTCAAAGGGTGACTCGAAGTTTGTATTAATAGAAAAATCATTCGAATGAAAAACAAAACAAAACAAAAACAAAACATTTCTTGCTTCAATTACAGTTGGGACCTTTTTAACAATAATTAAAATAATTTTATTGTTGTTTTCCACCCAACGCCGTTTTACGTGTTTGAGGGTTTAATTTATTTATTCAAACATAACGCGTTTAATATTTAAATTCCCGTGCAAGTTATAAACTAGTCTACCTATGCAAGAGATTAAATACGGTGAATGAGTAATATATATTCATTAATGTAAATGCATACTGGTTTGTTTTGCTTTAGGCTCTTTATAAACTTTTAAGTGCTGCATCAATTACTTTTTGGTTATTGTATCTCGTCGAAATCTTATGCATTAATAATACCCCCGGGTAGGCATATACAAATAGCATCGTCCGTCTCAAGCCACACACCTTGAAATGAACTACATTTTAATCAATACATATAGATGCAATTTGAAAGTGTGCAAAAGTATCATTAAATCAATAGCCTAGTTAGCAAGTAATTTATTTATATATGTTTTATTTTAAAACCGAAAGTAGGATTTCTATACGTATACATACATTTTGACAAACGCGAATATTTTTAAGTTTTAAGCGCAAAATATACGGATTTCTACCTTGTAACCACCAGATATATTCTAATTAAGATAGATAAAATTAAATATGTAGCCTAATTAGCTAGTAATTAATTATATTTCAAACGGTACCGTTTTTAAAAAAGAAAGTAGGATTTCTAGACGTATACGTCCATTTCGACAAACGCGATTATTTTAAAGTTTTAAAGTGCAAAATAGACGGATTTCTACCTTGTTACCACCACATATATTCTAATTGGCATAGATAAAATATGTTTCTTATTTATACTTATATTTACTATGCCAAGTATTTCATTTCAAGGTGTGTGGCTTTAAGTTTTCCTGTCCGTCACTCTGTCTCATTTCTTGTACAGATCATCTCTCGGACAAAACATTAATGGATTCAAACTAAACTTCACACAAAGATAAAGGGCATTAAGGGAAAGTGCATAAGTACAAGTACGGTATCTCTTTCATAAGGATTTACAGTGTTTTTGTCATTTTGTACAATTTATCGGGCGAACTCCTTTAATATTGAAGATACTGTTGAATATCTTGATACAATATAATCGCGTATTCTTAGACATTCTCGTATTCTAAAATTGTTTGCTCATCTCTTCGCATTTAATCGAAATGAAGCTTTTAATAAAAATTATTTATAAGATGCAAATAATTTTGAATTTCTACAAGATATAGAGAGATTTTCTTTGATAAACTCGTATACTAAGTTTTAAAACACAAAATAATGTACATTAACATAAAACACAGTGACAAAACCATAACGCATCATCTAGCAGAAATATATGTTATACTTACATATCACACACATCCCCATTATGATTAGGAAAAACTGATCAAGGTTTGTCGCCAACGTTTCTAACGTCATCCCAGATTCCGTCAACGTAGAAATTGGCGCCGATAATGTGTCATTACCCATGGTCGATAATGTGGAATTATCCATGATATCAGTGATTCAATTGCCTCTTGCCTTTTTGCGTTTATATTAATAAGCTCACCAAGAGTGATCGACTGATCGTTTCAGATTGTTTTAGTATATTTTCAATATAAACTATTGAATTGAATCAAATGCTTATGAACTTAATTTTTTGTAAGAATTATGTATTTAATTGTATTCTAAATTCAAATATATGCACTGAAGTCACTTTTTTAAGTCAGCATTAGTAAGTACTGCACATCATTTGGTATATCGAAAGTTATTTAAGCTTTATAATTTATATGTCATTTCCGGTTAATGGTGGACGGAAAAAAAATTGGTCGAGCGGTGTTTATATTTAAAATAATAAGTGTTAAAAGTATAAGTAGTGGAATTTGTGGTTCACGAGACAGTTAGAATGGCTAGCTTATCGGTTAATGAGGTTATAAGCTCTATGGATGAATCAGACTCAATATCTATGACGGAATACTCAATACCCGTGCAAAACAGGTTCAAACAAAGACAAAATGGCGGCATCGGATCGTCTGACGGCTTTCAAACAGTGCAACGAAAACCGAAAAGGAAAACAGTGAGTAGCAGTAACACAGAACAGTTCGTAAATATGAATATAGATGATAAACTGTTGTGCATTTTCGAAAAAATTAACAGCGTTGAAGATAAAATATCACAGTGTAGAAGTGACATAGTGAGAGCAAACACGAATTTCAAACGTATTGACGACAGAGTGTGTGCACTAGAACAGATATGCGAATGGCAATCAGAAATGACCAGGTCAATGTGTTACCATTCCATTGATAGGGATGCAAGAGACATGAGAAATAACATAATAATATATGGCCTGTCAGAAAAAATGTCGTACAATGACAGAACATTAGTGATAAGGTTCCTTGAGAACGAGTTAGAAATCGAAACAGAAGGCATGATGATAGACCGAGCACACAGGCTGGGGAGAATTAATAGTAATCTAAATGATCAAAAACGCCCAATGATAGTCCGCTGTCGCGATTACGTTGACACAGAAACAATTCTTGCTAGGGCCTACAAGCTAAAGAGAAGCCCGTTTGGAATAGAAAGGCAATATCCAAAGGAAATAGCGAGAGCGCGAAAGGAATTGTATCAATCACAAGAAGCTGTACAAGGGAGACAGTTACATCAGAAAGTCCAAATAAAATATCCAGCTAGATTGTACATCAACGGACGGGTGGTACGCGATATGTTTCCAGAATGGTACAGCATGCTCGCTACAGATAGACTAAAACAGTGTCCGACCAGTCATACACATGATAAGAGTAGAGTGTACTCTAACGAAACCGTGGTAGAACGGCGCGAAAATGATGAGGACAGTGATGAAGATGGAACGGACGAGGTGTTTACATTTACCCAGAGCAAAAGTCAACAAAATCCTTCCATCGTAAACGCCCATCTCGATGTAAACAATCAAGACTGCATTGAACACACACAAAGCGAAAGTAGGCCAAATTACGCGGACCGTAGTGAAAGCACGAGTAAAGAAAATGGCTACTTACCGAAAGGCGGTAATAAATCCAACAGGGGAAAATCAATCACGAGCGAAATTGACACAGACTGTTCGCAAAATCAAACGCAAAAAGCGAATTATTCCGATGCAGTAAAACGAATTAAAAGTGGTAAATCCTCACAAGCGCAATCGACCAGAAACACACAGAGTGTTGGAAAAACCCCAAATAGCGGTACTATTAATAAAACACGGACACAGAACGCAGCCAAGCGCGGTGAATTGGACCAGAAATAGGACAGCTGTGGAGAGAACAAGGGGATTCGACTTAGTATGTTAAATGTACAGGGACTAGTTGGAAAACGGTACAATAAATTGCAGTCGGTGGAAATGAAAGAACTGTTTGCAAAAAACGATATTTTATTATTTACTGAAACCTGGTCAAACAAACTGTACGATTATTCTGTGGACGGGTTTCATTCTTATATATTAAACAGAAGTGTTAAATTAAAAGG
The DNA here is from genome assembly GCF_020536995.1 of Dreissena polymorpha. NCBI lineage: Eukaryota > Metazoa > Mollusca > Bivalvia > Myida > Dreissenidae > Dreissena > Dreissena polymorpha. The sequence goes on along the minus strand of NC_068355.1, from coordinate 75,682,085 downwards.
CTCAAAAAGAGATAGTGGGGGGATAATAATATTTATCTCTGATCAATTGAAAAACGATGTTGAATTCTTAAAAAATACCGATGATTGTTTTATATGGGTTAAATTAAAAGGCAATTTGTTTAAAAGCAAGAGCGATGTTTTACTCTGTTTAGCATATAATGTGCCACAAGGAAGTAGTAGAGAAATGTTTGTTAATGAAAGCATATTTGATCTAATCTTAAACGATATGATTCAATTTCAATGTAATTTTAATAATAACTGTGAGTTTATTGTTTGTGGTGACTTTAATTCAAGAATTGGTAATAAACCTGATTATGTCGAAAATGATGGTTTACACCGTTTCAATTTATTACCAGATGATTATGTTGTAGATATTATTTTACCGAGGATAAGTCAAGATAAAAATGTAAACGAGAATGGTAAATGTTTACTTGATTTTTGTAAAATGTCTGGTTTAAAAGTGTTAAATGGTAGAGTAGGGGTCGATTGTCAATTAGGAAAGTTTACTTGTGTTACGAGTCGAGGATCGAGTGTTATTGATCTGGTTATGTGTACGCCATTGTTATTTTCATGTATTGATCAGTTTGAAGTACTTGATCCGAATGTATTATCTGACCACTGTGTAGTACAATTTCACATGACTTCTGTTAAAAATAATTGTTGTGTTAATGACAGGGTTATAAATGAGTGCGATAAAGTACCGCACGTATTCAAATGGGATAATGAAAAAAAGGATATTTATATACAATCTTTCAATAATTCAGGAACTACTCAATGTTTGATTAATATATGTAATGATATCGATCTTATAAATAGTTCGGCGTCATTAGATAATTGTTTAGAAAAATTTTGTACTGTAATTGATGATGTCTGTTCACCTTTATTCAAAAAGACCATAAACACTCAAGTTAGAGGTAAACATCGCGATAATAACAGTAATCAATGGTTTAATGACGAGTGTCAAAGGGCAAAATCTGAATTTTATAATAACTTGAACATATATAGAACGGACAGGTCGGATGAAAATAGAATTTTGATGGTTCAATCCCGGAGCAACTATAAATGTTTAGTAAGAAAACATAAATATAATTATGATTTAGAGCAGACAAAGATTTTAGAACATAACCGATTATTAGATGCAAAACAATATTGGAATTTATTAAAGGGATCGGTAAAGCCATGCAAGTCAGATAAATTAAAGACTGATGATTTTTTTCGATACTTTAAATCCATTAATGATCCAGACACCTATTTTTATCAGCCAGATGAAGACATTCTGTTTTTTAATGAAAGATACCTAAATGAGGAATTTCAGGTAATGTTCGATGATTTAAACATTGAAATATCTCAAGACGAAATTAAAAAGGCATGTAAATCTTTAAAAAATGGTAAATCTGCTGGTCCTGATTACGTTTTAAATGAGTTTCTTAAACACGGTGTTACAAATGAATCCTTTCTTAGGGTTTTACATTTACTTGTTAATAAAATGTTTGATATAGGTTATTTCCCAGAGGCTTGGAGCGAAGGATTTATTGTTCCGCTGCATAAGAAGGGGGATTTAGATGACCCGAATAATTATAGAGGAATAACACTGTTAAGTACGATAGGAAAATTATTTAGTAAAATAATTAATAGTCGATTGAACATGTGGGGTGAAACATACAATGTTTACATAGAAGCTCAAGCCGGATACCGAAAAGGTATGGGAACTGTTGACAATATTTTTGTACTGCAGGGTATTATCAACCATATTTTGAATCAAAATAAAAAACTCTACACAGCTTTTGTCGATTTTACAAGCATTTGACTTTATAGTAAGAGATATCATATGGTATAAATTGATAAAATTAGGGGTACGTGGTAAAATGTTGAATATAGTTAGATCGATGTACAATGTTGTTAAATCGAAAATAAAATTTAATAATGAAATCAGTCACGATTCGTTTACATGCTATTTGGGAGTGAGACAAGGTGAATCTTTATCGCCATTTTTGTTCTCAATGTATTTAAATGATATCGAGGAACATTTTATGCTAAATAAGTTTGAAGGAGTTAATCTTGGTATGTTAAAACTGTTTTTATTGTTATATGCTGATGACATTGTATTATTTGCAGAATCGGAAGCCGGACTGCAAAATGGATTAGATTTATTAGAGCAGTATTGTACTAAATGGAAGCTATGCGTTAATGTGAATAAAACAAAAATATTAATTTTTAAAAAAGGAGGACATAATAGACGAAATTTAAATTTTTATTACAAAGGACACATTGTAGAAATAGTGAATAGTTTTACATACCTAGGCATAGTATTTACCACTGGGGGTTCTTTTTCATTAACGTATGATGCACTCTCAGGACAGGCTCTTAAAGCAATATACAAGCTGAAATCTAATTTAGTTAAATACCCAGATATATCAGTTAATCATAGACTTGATCTTTTTAATAAACTTATTGAACCTATTCTAAGCTATGGTTGTGAAGTATGGGGGTTAAACGATAGTGTTCAGATTGAAAGAATACATATACGATACTGTAAACAAGTGTTAGGTGTTAGGTTGCAAACACAAAATAATTTCGTTTATGGAGAACTGGGACGTGTACAGTTAATAAATAAACGTATCATTTGTGTTTTAAAGTACTGGTTTAAAATATTACAATCCGATGATGTCAAGTACATAAAAATTGTTTACGATATGTTATTACATGATCATGATATATACCCAGAAAAAAAGTCTTGGGTTAAATCTCTCAAGGATGAATTAGACAGATTAGGTTTTAGTGATGTGTGGTTTTTTCAAGGGGTAGGAGATATTAAGATATTTTTATCAGTAGCTAAACAACGTATTTCTGATATGTTTTTGCAAACCTGGTCAAGTGAAATGGAAAACACGACCAGAGGTAGAACTTATAGACTTTTTAGTAGCTTTCAGTTACAACCATATTTAAATTTTGTAAATGTCTCAAAATTTAGGATGGCGTTAACTCGTTTTAGAGTATCTGCCCATAGACTTGAAGTGGAAGCAGGGAGATGGCACAAGCCTGGAAAGATACCTTTTCAAAATAGAAAATGCAAACACTGTAACGTCCTTGAGGATGAATTTCATTTTTTACTTGAATGCCCAACATTTATTAATTTACGTAAGAAATACATAAGTAAATACTATTGGAAAAATACAAACATGATAAAGTTTATCGAACTCTTACAGACTGACAATGAAAAAAGTGTACGAAATCTATCCATTTTTGTTTTTAAAGCATTTAAATTGAGAGCTGACTTATATTATCAGTAGTTTCTCTCCAAGTACCTTCATTTATTTATCTAATTTATATATAAAAAAAAATACAATATACGATAAGTGTGCATGAATTTGTTGTATTAAGCATTTGATCTACGTTATGTTAACAATTCTGTACGCCATTGACCATTTGTGAATATATTGTGTTGTAAAATGTGTTTACTCATGGGCTTAAAGCCTAATGTATGTTGAATAAACTCTCTATATATAAATCATGTCCTTGCTTAAAATATCCTGTTAATTGAAATATTGTTTAAACGTTTTGATCCACACTATGAATCAACAAGAGTACAATTGAGCCTTTATACCTTTACGTAACGTAGAAAGAAATTATCAACCGTCAAATTATTTTCCTAAATTATTTAATACGTATGTCGCATGTCGTTGTCGCGTTATATTTCGCTTACTGAAATAAAAGTATTGACAGCTTTCGGTAATCAAAGCGCATGCGTTAGAGTGTTCTTTTTTATTGACCAATATTACGAGCGTTAAAGCGCGTAAAAGCTCAGGGACAGTGGCGCGCGCAATGGATGAGTGCGTTTCTCAACCAAGCAAGACTTTTAAATGTGTTTACAACGGTGTTTATTTGTATACCGATAAATATCATTCAATGGGCATGTGCATGTATTTTGAAATGTTTTTGGTGAGTTATTCTGCCGCACCTTACAAATAGTTTATAGTACATGTATAATGTTATTTTATTGTTGCATTAAAGATGTGCATGCATTTTGAAATGTTTTTGGTGAGTTTTTCTGTCGCACTTTACAAATAGTTTATAGTTAATGTATAATGTTATTTTATTGTTACATTATAGATAAATCTGCCACTGAGCTTACTATATTAATATATAAAATGCCGTTATGAAGTGTCAAATTTATTTACGAAGTGAGCTAGAAACAATTTTAAATCATGTGTGGCTATCCTCACTAAGTATACTTTTATTGCCACAAAAGACTCGTGCAAAACGTGCACGAATAAAACAGACTGTGAATTAAGGGAGTTATTTTGCGTAAAATGTTAAATACTAATCTAGTTCACGAGTACTGGGTCAATGTTATTGAGCAATACAAAACAGGTCTTTTTGTGTTTTGTTTGTTTTAATTTCAATTTTCATTCTTTTTTCAGCTATGCTTTTGTTTTTATATTGAGAATTATTATTCAACATGCATGTGCATGTATTATTGTTTTAGCGACTCTTTATGTCTCACTGTTTATATACCTTACAGTACATATTAACTGTTTTTATATTGCTCCATGGAAATTTATAGTTTGACCCGAATGAGTCTTTGTTCCGATCTATCTCTAATTATTTATATGTTACTATTAATCCTTTTTTGTATATATATTTTTGTTGTTTTTTTCTTTTTAATCTTTATATGGTTGCATAGAGAGGAAAATACGTTCTCACAAATGATATTGTCAAGCAAAATACAATGTATTATTTATGAAACATTCATTACTGGAACTTGGATCATGAATTTTCGCATACAGTGTACTCATACGACCCATATCTCAATTACACTTAACATATTGTTTAGGATGAATAGCTCTTCTCTATTTTTTAAAACGAAACCAACTAGACAAGCACACACAAATTATCACTCACATCACCCTCCAACTTTTTTAAATGATTAAAATATGTACTTTGAATGTAAAAGGGCTAATTAATTTATAAAGACAAACGAATAAAAATCTTCAAGTGATAAGCCGAAAAAAACAAACTTTATGCCTACTACAAGAAAGTCACTTGACACATTCTTTAGCACAAACCTTAACGGATGAATGGGACGGAGACATCTATCTTAGTGGACAACATACAAATAAACAAGGCATTGCTTTTTTGATTAAAAACAATACAGGGATCACAGTCGATAACTTCAACGAAATAATAATTGGCAGACTAGCAAGTATAGATATCAAAATACACGAAACACAATTAACATTGATAAACGTCTACGGTCCTAACAAAGATGATTCCACATTTTACGAAACATTACAATCCTTCATAATTAATAACCAAGATAAAAATATTATAATCGGTGGTGATTTCAATACTGTCCTGAACCCATCAAGAGATAAAAAGAATGGAAACCTTTATACTCATCCTAAAAATAGAAACATTTTGAATAACATAATTGAAAACTACAATATGATAGACATCTGGCGTACAGTAAATCCAAACGAAAGAAAATTCACCTGGCACTCAAACACAAAACCAACAATATTTTGCAGATTAGACTATTTTTTAATATCCGAGTCACTTTGCAACACTATTGACACATGTAACATTAAACCAGGATTTATGACAGACCACTCTCTAGTTGAACTTTAACTGCACAACATACAACCTGAAAGAGGCCCAGGATACTTTAAAATTAATAACAGCATCTTGTTAGACAAACAATATCAAACACAAATAAAAGAGAAAATATTAAACACAGTTCAAAATAATAAAGATGCAAACCCAAACACCTTATGGGAAGTAATTAAAGGAAATATACGTAACACAACAATTAGATACACATCATTTAAACAAAAAGAAACACACAAACTTGAAACTGAAACCATCAAAACCATTGAAACACTTGAAAAACAATTGAATGAAACAAACACAAATGATACCACCGCCATTGAAAATGAAATCACATCAAACAAACAAGTATTAGAAGGAATATATCATACACAACTCAATGGAATAATACTACGAGCACGTGCACAACATGTTGAACACAATGAAAAAAACAACAAAATACTTCGCAAACATTGAAAAAACGTAGAAGTGAACAAAAAACTCTACACAAATTAGTAGTTAATGGCAAAGATATAACAAACAGAACTCAAATACTAGAAGAACAACGTTTATTCTTCGAAACCCTCTATAAACGAAAACATGTTGAAAATAACAATAATTTTAAAAATACACATCATGCTTTAAATCAAGATTAAATATTATTGTGTGACGGATTACTTAATGAATATGAATGTGGATTAGCACTAAAAAAAATGCAAAATAACAAAAGTCCAGGATCTGATGGCATCACAATCGAATTTTATAAAATATTCTGGAATGATATTAAAACACATTTAATTAATTCACTTAACTATTCATTTAACAACAAAAACTTAACTACGCTTCAAAAACAAGGTATAATATCACTCATTCCAAAACCTGGAAAAAACTTAGAATCCTTATCAAACTGGCGCCCGATTAGTTTACTAAACAGTTATTATACAATTGCAACTAAAAGTATATCAAACAGAATTAAAAAAATATTACCATCAATCATCTCAAGATATCAATCTGGCTTCATTAAAGGACGTTACATTGGTGAAAATGTACGTCTGATACAAGAATGCATTAATTGTTTCATCCAACCAAACAATTCTGGCCTCATTTTCTTTGCAGACTTCGAAAAGGCTTTCGATTCACTAGACCATTCTTTTATGTTCTCTTGCTTAGAAAATATGAATTTCGGTGAAAGTCTTATAAAATGGGTTAAATTATTTTATACCGATATAAACAGCATAATTATTAACAATGGCTTCTTTTCAAACAGTTTTAACATCGAACGAGGGGTAAGACAAGGATTTCCACTTTCATCCTCACTATTTATTATATGCATCGAGTATCTATCACACTATATCCAATCAAATGAACATATAAAGGGAATATCGCTAGAACCTGAAGAAGAAATTAAACAGTCCCTATTTGCAGACGATGCAACTTATTTTTTAAATGACAGTAGCGACTCATTCAATAATCTTATAGAATCGCTAACCCTTTTTGGAATGGTATCGGGTCTTAAACTAAACAAAGTAAATGCACTGTGCTACGTGTAGGTAAATTTAAACAAAGTAATATTCATCTTAAAAAAATGACATTCAACTGGACTTCAGATGAAGCAACAACGTTAGGAATAACCTTTACAAACAATGAAAATGAAACAATTCTAAAAAACATATTGCCTAAATTACAAAAATTTAAAAATTGTTTTAAATCATGGCAGCATCGTTAACTAACACTAATCGGAAAAAACTCCGTGTTGAAAACGTTTGCGCTCCCTTAATTAATTTACACACTAACAGTTCTCCCAAACCCACCACATGATATTATTGAAGATATAAAATCAGAAATATTTAATTTCATATGGGACGGTAAACGTGATAAAATTAAGCGAACTCAATTAATTCAACCTGTAGAGCAAGGAGGTATCAGACTAACGGACATAGATTCATTCCTGAATGCAATCAAATGCAGTTGGGTTAAAAGATATTTAGATAACACCAATACGAGTAAATGGAAATTATTCTACCAGAAAATTCTAAAAACATATGGTGACTCCCTACTTTTTGAATGTAATATCGACAATAACATCATAGATGAAATTTCAACCAAAAACATATTTCTATCGAATGTTCTTTCGGCATGGTGTAAAGTTACTCAAAATTTAGAAACCAAAATAAACAGTAAAGTCATTTTATGGAACAATAAAGATATAACTACTAACAATAAAACGTTGTTCTATATACATTGGTTTAAACAAAACATTAAATATGTAGATCAATTATACGACAACAGAATAAACGACTTCTATTCTTTTGAAAACATATGCTACATATACGGAATACCTACAAGTAATTTCCTGATGTACTACACATTGATCAAAAGTATACCCATACATATTAAAGCTGCTACCAATACAAATAACACACCATGTACTAAAAAAACATTCGTAGAAAACATAAATGCAAAACAAAACAAAACGAAAAAAATATTTTACACTCTTCATATTAAAAACCCTGCCGAAATCCCCAAAGCTCAAACTAAATGGCAAAACCTTCTTGGAGAAAAATATTTTAATTGGAAACAAATATATGTCATGCCATATAAATTAACTGCTGATAGCACACTGAGAAATTTTCAATATAAATACATCCAGAGAATCATAGCTACAAATAAATATCTTTTTAAGTGCAAACTATCCAACACAAATCTATGTGATATGTGTAGTGAACATATTGAATCAATAGAACACCTTTTCTGGGAGTGTAAATATATTCAATCTCTATGGAATCAATTGACTACTTTTCTAGAGGAACAACAATTAATAACGATACACTTAACATTTTTGAACAAAAATGGAAACACATTAAACTTTCATAATCTAGTCAAGTTGTTTATCTACCCCACTTTATGCAACTCATATATAGATTGATTATTATATATAGGTAAAAAATATAAATATTAGCATATATTGTATAATAGGTTTAACATTATCATTGCTGCGTGTTATAACTTTGTTCTTGCTTATGCACATGTTTACATTATATGTTTTATATTGAATAAAAAAATATTAAATGTCGATGTAACATATGGCGTGTCAAACGTTGCAAAATGTAATGTTTCCATACTTATGTGGTATATTTGTATATTGTATATATATATATATATATATATATATATATATATATATATATATATATATATTTGTTGTATATTTCCATTTTGTGTGGTATAATTGCATATATATGTTGTATCAATTAATAATATATATATGGTAAAATCCGATATATGTATTGCATAACAAATATATGTTGTATAAAATTCATATTTATGTTCGATATTTTCATATATATGTTCTAAAAGCTCATATATGTATGCAATATTTTGATATATATATAGTAGCACACGAATTGTATACATTTCTTCTAAAAGTTGTGAAAAGATGTAAGCTGTGATATATGTATATAGTTTGAATAATATTATTCGCTCTTTTTGAACGCAAAAAGCTATATTTGGAAACGCCCAAACACACAACCCTTTATTGATGCAATGATTTGGGATCACCCATTCTACCTTATCTACAGCCACACCCCCGTTTACTTCGCTTCCCCTTTACAGCACAAGAAGCATAAAAATGAGATGTATTTTAATAAAAAATCAAAATATTGCTAATTGCATGTATTAAAAATTATTCACATTTTTGGGGTCTAGTAAAGTTAATTTCACAGCAGAGCTGTCACACAATTTTCAATATTTTGTCATGGATGGCTGGAACTTCACAGCGTTCAAATACTAGTAGTCTACAGAGTTCGGACGCCGACAAGATTTTTCGTAATTGCTTATACCAGTGTTTGAAAACAAATAATTTGTTTATCGGCATAGTGTCGATGGATACAAATTCCGATCGTTTCTAGGTATAGACATAACAATTGCCCTTTAATTGCCCGACGTTTTCGGCGGAATCTGAGTAATTCAACTGAACCCAGCATTGACATTAATATGCCGAACCTCTGAGATAATACTTTATGTTGTTCTATATTTTTGGCGTTTTCGGTGATTAATATTGTTTAATATTTCAAGGTAAGATACATTCTGAAATTGAGTTCAAACAAAGAATTCAAAACATTTTTTTCAATCCTATAGCGTATGATTAAACATGTATTTCCTACTAAACATAAAGTTGAAACATGTCAAACCACGGATTATTAAATAATCTTAAATAGTTTGCCAACTGGTTCCGGTTGCTCAAAGCAACGTTAAGACTTAACGGACCATGGCATTATAATGGGCCTGTTAAAATCAGCGTAAGCGTTAAGATTGGGTTGCTCAAAATATTCTCAAAATAGAATAAATTCAATCGTTTCGCGTTGCAACGCTTTATAATTTTCAGGTTTTTAAATCGTCAAAAGATGCATATGATGTCTACATTAGAGCATGGTAAATGTTCAGTATTACAGTTTCCTCATAAATATCATAGCTGAATCGAAAATTTGCGAATCTGAAACAACTTTTTTTAAATTTTGTCAATTTACCAAAACGTGAAAAGTCCCCTTTAAAGATGATTTGCAACGGCAAACAAACAGAAATCATGCGCTTACATCAATTCAGCAAATCCTCATAACATTAAGATTTTTTGCTAGTGGAGCATTGTATTCGGTCATTGGAGACACTCTCGGATTCCACAAATGTACGGTATGCAGAGTTGTTGAAAATGTAACCGACGCCATCAACAAGCACTTGTACGAGTTCGTTGTGTGGCCATCACCAGCAGAGAAAGAAAGAGTAAAACAAAGCTTCTATGCAATAGCTGGATTCCCGAACACAATTGGCTGCATAGATGCTACACACATCCGCATTCAGGCACCGCACGATGATGAAGCTTCACATGTACATCGGACAGGCTTTCACAGCATTAATGTCCAATCTTTCTGTTATCATCAAGGTAAACTTTATGTTGTGTAATGTGTTTGCATCGTATTTAACTATAGTGATATCATCTGAAAAGTGCCTAATTCGCCTGATTTTATTTTAGCAGCGACCGCGCCTCCTGCCGCCTCTGTTCCTATGCCCTGTTCTTGTTTAAATCAATTTAACCTTATGTTTTTATCACACACAAATAGTGCATACATTTCTGACTCAAACATGATTGAGAAGGACGCCGTTTCTCGGTTCGAACCATAATACATAATTTAACTAACAGGACACGCATTTACAAACAGCTTTTCGCTATGAAAGCGTGATATTCCTTATTGAACATATGATTACAGAGAAAAAGAAATCCTGCCGCCTTGAGTCAATACCATAATTTAATGACTATGATGACAACCGCATATCAAACTTTTGATGCAGCTCGCTACTATAACGATCAAAGTCGATGGTAAGAAACTAAGATAAAGCATTACAAACTTTGTATCTCAAAAATTGATTTAAAAAAATCAACTATTAAAATTCCACTAGTGGTATATGAATCGATAACTTTTTCTCCCAAAAGATTTGATTTCGTTTTTAAATATTTATCGTATTGGCCATCCATTTAAGGTTTAAAAACTGTTTTGTCATGGGGCAATAGATCTAGTTTTAAAGCAAATAAAAATGAAACTCAGAAAAGCGTGCGCTCACATGGTACAGATGGCTACAAAAACACTATTTCCATATTTCAACTTACATTTGAATCCGCTATGAAAATATTCTTCATTTTTATAAATATAATTGTGTTTATTTAACTAGACAATTAGAGCCTCTTGTAATAAGGTATAAATGATGCAACTCATTTGATTTCACTTGCGGTTAAATATACATAGCTTCAATACACTAGGTTCATGTAAAGCCCATGAACTCAATTAAGCGTGTGCTCAAGCGGTTTAAATTTTTCACATGGAAAACATGCGCAACCCTATAACGACACATACTAAATAATAATTCACAAATATGTTGACATGATTTCGGTAACTAAGGCTTGACTTGATATACTGTAAACGGAGAAATACAAATGTAATCCTAATAGCCAATTGTACGTATGATTGCTCTCTTAATTTGTTTGGTTTTTATAAAATCTGAATAGCTAAAAAAAATTGCATGAAATAATTATTACGCTACATTACGCATATTTAATTTGATTAATATCGTGTGTAACCGTGACACTGAACGCGTCAGAAATTATGTCCCGACACAGTTATTTCAACAAGTTTCAATTATATTAAAAACGTATGAAAATATTTGGCACTACAAACTTGAATTTTTATTGATGATGGCTGCCAGTGTATTATTTTATTTATGGCATATTATGTCATAATCCTACTTTTTTACAATATTTCAAGCGAGAGGCTTGATATATACATATACTTAACACCTTTGAGCAATTTTGAATGGTTCATAGGGAAAAATAAATCACGTTATACTACTTTTGAATATAACGTATTTTTAGCAGATTAAACAAAATACATGTATAACGAAGAAGTTCAAAGGTCGAGTATCGCTTACAAAACAACCCACTAACGAATCAACCAATAGACCGACAAGAATTGCGACCACAGTTAACCCCCGTTTTTTGAGAATATTTGTCGGACTTTAAGTGCGTCACACGCCTCTTCAAAGAAATAGTAACAATACTCCAACGTCAATTATTGCGCAAGATCTAAACGCATACATTGTTTGTGCAACGAACATGCAACCCTGTGGCATATCTGGGAAGCCAATTATCAAGTGAGTCCTGTTTTGTAAAGTAATAAAAGTTTATTTCCTGCTTCATATACAGCTTATGACATCTGTACTGGGAATCCACGGGACTTGCGCAATTAGAGGCTTGTCTTGATTTATACTAATTGAATTTGGCATACTGAGCCCAATTGACACGATACATGCGAATATCAACAGGTGTAAAGTAACCGTTGTGCGATGTGTTATTGTAAAGTCATTGCACTCTGGATCAGCAGACGATTTATTTCATTGCCTATCTTACGGAGGAATCCGAGATAGCCGATGTATCACGATTGAAGTCAGTGTTGTTGCTATAACTATGAATAGAAAATTATTTAATGTTGCAGGTTAAATTGCAGTAATAAGTATATACATACATTTGCTGTAGTCGAACTATGTTCAGTCTTTGTATAAACTGAAACTGAGAAATTAATTATAGGACACTAAACGTTCTAAAAAACTTAGTTAATTTATCAGTCGAACTTACATAATATTGTGTTTCAAAAAATATATTTAATAAGATTGTAATCGATGTGGGAAATATTGTTTGATAAATTTCAATATTCATACTTGCATACTATTCAGTTTCACGACTATATACTATGTTGTGGTTTAACGACAACACTATATATATAACATGTATACACATAATCGCTAGGTCAATTATACACGTTTTATCAACAACAACAACAACAACAACATAACCTTTATTAAGCTCAAATCACATATATAGTGACACATGAGTATACAGTGACAATGCATCTTTTACAAAGAGATATTAACAATTGTGACAGGGTGTTAAACTTTACATAGAAAATAGAAAAGAGAAAGAGAAGTGGAGATGAAAAAAGATATGAGACATACATTTGAATTGAGTGGGGGAATGATGATGTTGACCCGAGAAATAAACAATTTTTTTTTCCTTTGGCCTGAATAACCTGTTTGTTTACATGGATTCCTGATACAGACTATAGTTATGGTTTTTCCATTCGGTTCTATTTAAAACCCGGTGAATTTGATTGGTTAATTTATTTTTGTCTGCAGCGCTTCGCAATCTGAACGCATCGGACAGTGGGCTACACCACACCGTCTCTCTGATGTACGTAGGCGGCCGTCATATTGGATTTGGAACTACTTTAGAAAACAAGATGGCGGACCCTTCGTAAAGAGGAAAAATTTAAATGTGTGTTTTAGCTCGTCTTTTTTAAGAAAACATTCTTTAAGTAATAATTTAATGTAGATCTGTGAATTCCCACAACGTACTTAAACACTTGTTAAAATTAAAAGATGCCATTACTGACATACTGATAGGAGTACTTATAGTATTGACATCGAGTAAATTTAAAAATTAAATCGACTGTTTTCGTTATATTTTGTGAGATACGGGGATTGCTTACATAAACTTGATAGACTTTTACTCCATGGGGTCAATGGCTCGAGCCCATTTGAGGGTTACTTTTATATTTGTATTCAATTTTATTCTTTTTTTTATTGCAGCTTTTTAGATCCAATGTTTGCATTTATCAATATAGTTCTGGCTACCATAACTTTAAATGTCGCTTTTTATCATTTTTGAATGGCGCGACTTTATAGGTCTGTCAATACTATGTAAACTGTACGCTGAAGTTTCTTTAGCTATTATCAATATAGCATAGAGTATAATGAAAAAAATAATTTGGAGAGTTCTTATGTTATAGTCATAGGGACCGTTAAGTAAAAATATTCTATTATACTAAATATATATACAAGGGATACAACTGTGAAAATTCCTGCACACAACCATGGTGTAAACAATAGAGAAAAATTTGCTTCCAAACGCAATAAATACACCAATTAAACTGTATTTCAACAGCCAAGACATTTATCTTTCAGAAAATAATACACTTGGCAATAAAGTACAAGCTTTTCATTGAACTAAGAGAGAAAGTTTCATTCAAAATGCTCCAAAATCCGTACTTGGACACAGGTGTGCACAGCTGAAAACTGAGAATTCTAGAAGTAATTTTCGTATTCCTTTGTTATAAAGCTCTTTTGCTGGTACATATTCCTTGGATAGTTTTTCTTCATAGTAAAATAGAACATTATTACTATTAAGTGAGCATATTTTGCAAGAAATTCATATCAATCTGCTTCAATTTCACAATGACAATGTTTAACTTTCATTTTGGATAGTTCACATTCATTTCTAACATGCGATTTGATTGATTGAAATTCCACTGCAGTAATAAATCCAGCAATTCACGTTCCACGTGACATTACCTGACAAATTGCATACAAATCCTTGAAGATAGTAGAAATGTAAACAAATGCAATATTTACGTTGTTTTACATATATGCAGTTACATGCAATTATGGAAGGTGTCTACTTTGATTAATAAAGTGTCTATGGATAATAAAACAAGGTAAAATTTGCTCAACTTCTCTGTAATTATTAAATTATGAAACAAAATGTGTAAAAGTGGGTGTGCACACCTGTGTCGCATTTCGAAAATTTTACCGTTTTTCATGAAACTTTCGTTTCAAACACAACTATGAACACTTTTACTGCTATAAACATAGTTATTATCTGATAGATAAATGTCTGAGCTATTGTTATACAGTTTTTTTGGTGTAATTATTGCTTTTGGAAGCGATTTTTTGTTCAGACCATGATGTTGTGCAGGAAATTTGACAGTTGTATCCCTTGTATATATGTATATAGTATAATAGAGTATTTTTTACCTAACGATCCCTGTGGTTATAGTTAGATTTTGTAACATTACAAGGATTGCTTATATAAAGTATAAAATAAACCACTGACTATATGGGAGCACTGATGGCCCATTGGTTTAAGCTTTTACTCCAAGGGTCAGTGGATCGAGCCCAGTTAAGGAAGACTTCCTTTCTTTTTTTAATTTTTTTTTTATTGAGGTATTTTGCTCAAATATTTACTTATCAATTTAAAGTATTTAATAACAAACTTCAATACATGCCTTATTTGTGAAAACGTCCCTTTGAAATTGCTCGTTTTCCTCTTAGATGCCCTTGTATTTTAAGATAGAATACTTTCCTCTCCAGAGGAAAGAGGTATGGGTTTGAATCCCATCGGGGGCTTCAGAGGATGATTCATTTTGAGACAAATGTTAATATTTGCTTGAGTGTATCCCAAAATTAACCTAATATTTTATATAACTGTGAAAGATAATTCAAAATAATGTTTGTTTCTATATACATTGTGATCCATGGACATGAACATTCAATTATGCAACAAACATGTATGATTTGAGGGAAGAATACAACAGCAAACTTAGAATGGACATTCATTTTAGATTGTTAAGTAACTAAAACTATAAATGTTGCAAAGCTTGTGTATGACGTCCTTGCTTCTGGACAACAGAACAGTTTAGGCATAAATGATTACTCTTTTTCTTTAGAATCAACATTGATGCATTATTACTTAAGCAAAGTGGAACTTTTTAAAAACTTGATGAATTGGGGACTAAATTTTTATGTTCGTTGCTTGCAATTTACCAGTACTGAACATAATGTTACTGGTGAACAAATGCCTTCTCTCTTTACACTTTAAAGGGAGATGGTGTTTTTTATAAATATCCAGGTTTATTTGTATAAATACCGGGTAAGACCTCGTATCATATTTATATACATGTAAGCTATACATTTATGATAATGACATTTTGTGTTTCGCTGTAAATTTACAGAGAAAATATACTACAGCCGCATGTCACCAGAGTTGTTAAAAGGGCATTTTGACAGTATTGTTCCTGACTTTTGCCCATTTTGACATATTCTTATAAATAAGAGGGCCGCGATGGCCCTGTATCGCTCAACTGCTGAAAAAAAGGCTGAATCAAATACCGGTATTCTCGGCATGTGCAAATACTTAAATATAGGCCCTATTTAAGCACATGTACACTTTTGTGACCCCCTGGGCTGGGTCAAATTTAACCCCAGGAGCATAATTTGAGCAAACTTTGTAGAGGACTACTATACCTCACTACATACAAAATGTGGTAGCCCTAGGTCCTAGAGTTAATGATAAGAATATGTTAACAGTTTTCACAAAATAAGCAAGATATAAGCGTATATAATGTTCAATTTTGTGACCGCCGGTCAGGGTCAAATTTGACCGAAAGGGCATAATTTGAACAAACTTGGTAAAGGACTATAAGATGTTACTGCAAACCAAATTTGGTGGCTGTAGTCCGAATGGTTTTCGACAAGAAGATTTTTTAAAGATTTCACAAAATGGGCGCTTTATAAGCGTTTATTCAATTTTGTGACCTCCGGGGCAGGGTCAAATTTGACCCCAGAGGCATTATTTGAACAAATTTGGTAGAGGTTTATTAGATGCCACTACATACCAAATTTGGGAGCCCTAAGCCCAATGGTTATGAACAAAAAGATTTTTAAAGTTTTCACAAAATAGGCCCCATATAAGGGTATAGTATAGGACTATACCATGTCACTACATACCAAATTGTGTAGCCCTAGACCTAATGGTTAAGGACAAGAATTTTCTTTTAAGTTTTCACAAAATAGGCCTTATATAAGCATATGTTCAGTTTTGTGACCCCCCGGCAGGGTCAAATTTGACCCAAGGGGCATAATTTGAACAAACTTGGTAGAAAACTATTAGACGTTACTGCATACCAAATTTGGTAGCCCTATGCCTTATGGTTAAGGACAAGAAGATATTTAAATTTTTCACAAAATAGGCCTAATATTAGCATATAATCGATTTTGTGGCCCCCAGGGCAGGGTCAAATTTGACCCCTGTGGCATAATTTGAACATACTAAGTATAGGACTATACCATGTCACTACATACCAAATTGTGTAGCCCTAGACCTAATGGTTATGGACAAGAATTTTCTTTTAAGTTTTCACAAAATAGGCCTTATATAAGCATATGTTCAATTTTGTGACCCCCCGGGGCAGGGTCAAATTTGACCCCAGGGATAAAATTTGAACAAATTTGGTAGAGAACTATAAGATGTCACTACATACCAAATTTGGTAGCCTTAGGCCTAATGGTTATGGACAAGAAGGTTTTAAAATTTCACAAAAAATTAGCCCTTTATAAGCATACATTCAATTTTGTGACCCCCGGGGCAGTTTCAAATTTGACCCCAGGGGCATAATGTGCACAAACTAAACTATTACATGTCACTACATACCAAATGGTAGCCCTATGCTATACAGTTATGGACAAGAAGTTTTTAAAGTATTCACAAAATAGGCCTTATATAAGCATATGTTCAATGTTGTGACCCTCGGCGCAGGGTCAAACTTGACTCAAGGGGCATAATTTGAACAAATTTGGTAGAGGATTATGAGATGTCATTACATACCAAATTTGGTAGCCCTAGGTCCAATGGCTATGGACAAGAATATATTTGAAGTTTTCACAAAATAAGCACTTTATAAGCATATATTCAATTTTGTGACCCCCGGGGCAGTTTCAAATTTGACCCAGGGGAATTCTTTGAACAAATTAAGAAGAGAACTATTACATGTCACTTCATACTAAATTTGGTAGCCCTGTGCCATACAGTTATGGACAAGAAGTTTTAAAGTTTTCACAAAATAGGCCTTATATAAGCATATGTTCAATTTTGTGAAACTCGGGACAGAGTCAAACTTGACCCCAGGGGCATAATTTGAACAAACTTTGTAGAGGACTATAAGATGTCACTACATACCAAATTTGGTAGCCCTAGGCCCAATGGATATGGACAAAAGATTTTTAAAGTTTTCACAAAATAAGCACTTTATAATCATACAGTGTATATCAAATTGTGTGAACCCCGGAACAGGGTCAAACTTGACCCCAGGGGCATAATTTAAACAAACTTGGTAGAGGACTTTATATGCCACTACATACCAAATTTGGTAGCCCTAGGCCCAATGGATATGGACAAGAAATTTTTTAAGTTTTTACAAAATAGGCCTTATATAAGCATATGTGCAATGTTGTGACCCTCGGGGCAGGGTCAAACTTGACCCCAGGGGCATAATTTGGACAAACTTGGTAGAGGACTATAAGATGCCACTACATACCAAATTTGGTAGCCCTAGGCCCAATGGTTATGGACAAAAAGTTTTTAAAGTTTTCAGAAAATAGGCCTTATATACGCATATGTTCAATTTTGTGACCCCCGGGGCAGGGTTAAATTTTACCCAGGGGCATAATTTGAACAAATTTGGCCAGTGGAGCTAAAAACTGATTCTTTGTTTAGCGTGCAAAGGGGATGGAGGAACATTTGTTGGTGCCTTTTTAAAAAGTTGTTTCATTGTGTGGAAAATTGAGTTTAAAAATGTATACACAATGCCTAATATGTGGCAAATTCCAACAATGTCTGTGGTTTTTCATGTAAAAATGAGAGATGTGTTTGTCAGAAACATAATGCCCCCTATTGCGCTGCTTTGAAGCCATATATTTGACCTTTAAGGATGACCTTGACCTTTCAGAACTCAAAATGTGCAGCTCCATGAGATACACATGTATACCAAATACCAAGTTGCTACTTTCAATATTGCAAAAGTTATAGGAAATGTTTAAGTTTTCGGACAGACAGTTCGCACATATAAGTTGGTTTTACAAATTCACTGAGTGTAAACATTGGGCACTTACATTGCTCAAAGTGACCGGGAAACAAATTCTTGTGTTCTGATTTACATACATGTATTTACACTTGAAAAATTCAAAGTTAAGAATGGTAATTGTTTTCTTATTGCCAACAACTGCATAAATCTTAACATTGTAAACTGGTTGTTTTGTCTTTATTACTACTTTTGTACATTTTTTTTGTATTGCCCTCTTTATATTAACTTTCAACATATATATATTATATCCAGTAATTGTAGATATCAGATGTTTTGTTATGTAAATGTGTAGGGTTCTTGTTACTTGTCACACCCATTTCCATTTCATAATGCCTTAACACTGATATAGCATATTAGTGATTTTTGATTATTGTATTTATGTAAACTTATTCTATATTCTGATAAAAGTGTCATCCTTTATTTTTACAAAGATCCTAGTATCATCAGTAGTGATTTTTGTAAAGAACTTGAAAATTGTATTAAATGGTTAGTTGTTAACAACACTGTCTTTACACCTTGGAAAAACTGAATGTATAGTGTTTGGTTCCAAAAGGAAAATATCTAAACTTTATAATTTTACTGTAAAATGTAATGATCACACTATTGTTTCTCAATCATCTGTTGAACACCTTGGTTCAATATTCGACACTGACCTATCTGCTTCATCTATTGTTAATAATATTATTAAAAAGGTGAACTCAAGAATAAGATTCTTCAGGGGCATAGCTAGCATTTTTTGAGCTATAGGCCCGAATATGTTACATGAAAACATACATCTAAATGTGATAATAAGATAATAGTATAACCAGTGCTCTCTAATAATATATGCTATTTACTATTTGATCTCAAATTTAAATGAATGATATGTTTATGTGTATTAATGCCACCATTTGTGTACATTTGCCACCCATATATAGGACCCTATTGGAAATAAGTTGCAAAACTTTCATGGGACATCCTGTGGTATATATATATCATGTCTTGATTTCAACATCTTGTAACTACTTGTTATTTCAGATCTCTGCTAAATACACTGACTAGTTACTTGTAACTGAATTTAACTGATTAACTTTGACTGTGATATTCAAAATGTGATCTATCACTGCATTGTGATCCAAAACCTGTGATAATTGTTTTCCAATTGTTAAATGTTGTAAATTGACTGTATTGTATGATCTGTACTTGTATGACATATATATACATTTGTATGAATAAATCAATATTTAGAAAAGTGTGACTGACACTGTTTCCAGACATATTACAGTTAAATTACTTCATGTCAGTAATGGCAGTCAGGGATGGAAAATATCTTTTTACAATTGTTGCCTGCACTGTCGACCATATTTAGTGTTTTTGTTTCCCATCTTAAGAGTACCGACCCAAAACCATGGGCATGCCTGTGATATGTTTCTTAAAGTTTCTTAAAAGATAAATAATATAAATTTTAACAACACCACTGCTCAGTTTTAACATTTCCAATACAGTATGTCTTATTTTGAGGGGCCATTCTGAATTGAGTTCATTTCCAAGGGCAAAGTTATGCTTTAATATATTAATATTACCAAACTGAACATTGTTACACTGTCCCTAATTTTAATGGCACTGGATTATTTAAGGCTTTGAAAAGCTAGTTGCCTGGCCAGGATAACAACATCTGGAATTAAAATGCCTAGGATAAAATATAAACAATATCTGCAAGAAGTACTGTAGGGTTACCATCATCAAATGCACAGAAAGAATCGTTTTTCAAATTCAATCAAGCCCCAGACATTCCATTCCATGAAATCTTTCAGGTGTTTAAATACTGATAATAGCCCCACTGAGGGCCGTATGGCTATGGTCCATATACAGTTTGTGACTGCCTGGCTGGTCACTATAATGCCATTGGGACCAATGTGGAGTTTACTATTTCTTATATTACACCGAAGAGTTTTCTCTGTAACACTGTCCAGTGTTGTATGATTGTTAATGGTATAGAACATAAACATATTGATTAAATCTCAAAGTTTGTCGCCTGCAGCCGAACATCAGCAATGTTGCAATGAATATAATTTAAGAAATACTGATTCTTTTAAGTTTGAATAATGTTGTTGTTTTCACTTCAATAAACAACTAATTGGCTTTCTTAAAATTCATTAAAATTTGAATATTTTGCATGCAATAATATCTAATTTTAAACAATAACATTAATAAATTTACTATTATATTACTCCTTAAAGATATTAGTCCTTATATATCTATATTATCGGTTGATTTAGTGCAAATTTGTTTGTGTGTAACCCGAACTATATTTTCGGTGTAATATCTTCCGCCTAGAGGCGTTAGACATATCCTTCCACCAAATACACCCGAGAGACGATCGCCGATATGGCGGAATTGTCCGAGGAGTCCCGATTGCAGCGCTTCGCTGATCTGTGTGTAAACCCTGGAATTAGGTCAGAAATGTGCGTTTTGTTTGTGTTTTCACTGTTTCCTCTGTAGAATAATCGTGGAGAGTGTTTTATTTATAGATCGCATATTAACTAAACTTTCAAAAGTGACGTATAGATTTAAATTTTGTAGACCGAAATTGTCTGTTAATGTCATTCTACTTGGGATTAATTGGTGTGTTCAAATGTGAAGTGACCCATTCACGTGACATTGACCGATGTTGTGTCAGGCCAGATTTACCATGCCCATGTTTGTTCCTGTGTCAGTGACCATGTGATTCGTAAGTAAAGGACTTTATGTTATTGGTTCAGCAAGTAGCTTTATATAATCATGTACTAAATTGTGTCGATTTGACCCACAGTAGTGAGATTGCATGACAAAAAGTACTTTACTGTACATGTATTTGTGAAGTTGTGTAAATTTACACATGGCACATGAAATCAATGGTGAAAGGCATTGATAAATAAATAAATAAATAAATAAATTTTATTTTGAGTCGGCAAGACATATAACAAATAACATAAGCTGCAAAGCTTTTTAACCGACTAAACAACAAGTGTAAGCAATAAAACATGAGTAAAACAGCTAAAAGAAAGATCAAATACATGTTTTTAAGGGTGAAAGCACAAATTAAGATAATAAATTACATGCAACACTGAAATAAGTTTGACAATATTAAAGCATTAATAAAATTTGAGGCAATTAAAAACTGTGTAGGACGCTGCTGATCTAGACCTGCTAGTAGGACTAAAAACTGCAATAAGACGAGTGAATAAGAATCTGAATTCTAAAAGAAACACAAAAGTGCGACAGATAAAAAAGTGCTAAGAACGAATATCACTTCGAATCAGATTCGAAATGAACTGATCAGCAGCTTTCTCACAATAAAAACAGAATAAAGCATGAAACAAAATTAAGCATGAAACAAAATAGGAGCAAACTAGAAGCAAGCACAGGCAATCAGAATAAAATAATACATACTACATAAGCAAAACATAGACATCAAAAGCCACTAAACACAAATTAGAAGCTAGCACAAAAATAAAGCATGAAACAAATTAGAAGCAAACTAGAAGCAAGCACAGGCAGACAAAATAAAATAATACATAGTACATACGCAAAAACAAAGACATCAAAAGCCACTAAACACAAGTTAGAAGCAAGCACAAGCAATCAGAATAAAAAACTAAATAATACATAAGCAAAACAGAGGCAGCAAAAGCAACTAAACACAGTGCGGCATGCAGCTCCAGAACTTTATGTACCTATGTAACTTTACAGGAAGAACATTTGCATTCTTTGCCAGTCCAGCTCATCATAAAGCTTTTAAATTGGTTAAAATAACTTGCTTTCCTGTGGCTTTCTGGTAAAGCATTCCACAGAACTGGAGCTGCATGCCGGAAGCTGTTTGATGGGTGATGGAGAGGGGGGATGAGTAGAAGTGCTGCAATAAGTAATAAGTGTCAAGTGTCATTGATTAAAAAACATATTCCAGCAAGGTGAACAATAAGCTTGAGATATAAACATACATGTACATTGCATATAATATGGCTAGTGCAAGGTTTAAAATATAAATCACAATTTGCTAACGACATTTATAAGTAAATCAGTAATTTCAAATTTGTGACATTGATATTTGTTGCCAGATTGAAAAAACATGCGTTAAAATATTTTAAACATGCAAAGTGAATGAAGTTAGGTATTCAACATGAACTATGATGTAGTAATACCAATATGTAAGATGATTAATTCATCTTATAAAATATTAATTGTTTGATTGAGACGAGATGCAAAAAGTTCTGCATTAGACATGATTTTGTTCTCTACATAAATAAATTTATCAACGTGTTAGCGTTTAAAGTAATATTTTTGTGGATATGAATTAGTCTTATGAAGTTTAATTGTTGAAATACATAAAAGATTACAAACATAATTTAACATATACACCAAGTTAAACTTATCAGCGGGTTAATGTTTGAAATAATACTTTTATGAATTTACATAATTTTTTTTAATCCTTTAAGGACCTTGTTGTCAACAATTCTTTAAATTTTAGCGTATTTGTTCTACAGTAGTAGTATTTTTTTTTATAAACTTCCTTCTATGTTCATTAAAAAAGGGACATATAAGCATGTAGTGAAATTCATCCGCCACATCTCTGCATGTACAATGAGGGCATGTTCTCTCATTTATGTCTTGATTGGTCCATCTACCTGTCTCATTTGGGAAAAAGTGATTACCAGTTCTAAGTTTAATAAATAAAGATGATTCATATTTAGTTAGTGTGATTAAATATTTCTCTAATTCAATCTTATCCTTAAATATTGAATAGTTTAGGCCTTTTGTTGAGTTTTGAAGTGAGGTATGCCAGGTTTGCTGGTATTGATCAAGTAATATGCCCTTTATAGTGTACTTTATATTTTTATTTTGGATTTGATCTTGATTTA
Organism: Dreissena polymorpha; assembly: GCF_020536995.1. Lineage (NCBI taxonomy): Eukaryota > Metazoa > Mollusca > Bivalvia > Myida > Dreissenidae > Dreissena > Dreissena polymorpha. The sequence continues at coordinate 75,658,327 of NC_068355.1, read as the reverse complement.
GCCAGATGTAATTTCTGCCAGTTTGTGTGAAGATATTTTTTACATAATTTATCCATTTAGATTCAAAGTTAGGAAGGTTTAACATGTATTTATATATGAGATATGCTAATTTATCCGGTTTCCCAGTTATTAATCTATTCCAGTATGCAATCATAATCTGCATTTTATAGTGAGATCTATGGGGTATCTTCCGAATTCTGCGTATATCATATAAAGTGGGGTGCTTTTTCTTAGATTGAAAATTTTTCTCAGAAATTCATTGTGTATTTTCTCTAGTAAATCAATGCTTTCATAGCCCCAAACCTCTGCAGAATATGTTAATATTGGCAGGATAGTGTTATCAAAAAGTTTTAATATCAGATCTATTGGTAAATTAAGGTTATTAATTCTTGAATAGAGTAGGTGCATTGCTTTCCTTGCTTGTTGTGCAAGATGTTTCTTTGCAGTTAGGAAGCTACCAGATTTTGCTAAAAAAACACCTAGATATTTGTATGAGTTAACAATTTCTAGAGACGTGTTGTCTATTTTAAAAGAGAAGTTTCTATTTTGCCTTGATCCGAAAATCATTACTTTTGTTTTATCCTTATTTATATTTAACTTCCATGTTTTACAGTAATCAGCAAAGTCATTCAGACAGTTTTGTAGTGTTTGGGCATTTTCAGCAATTAAGACTGTGTCGTCTGCATATAATAGTACAATTATTTTGAGAAAAGTAGCAATATCGTTTTCTGGATTTGTAAGTTCTATACCATGGTGGCCTTTAGATTCTAAGTAATTCCCAAGGTCATTTAGGAAAAGGGAAAAGAGGACGGGCGATAAATTTTCTCCCTGACGCACGCCGCAGTTACATGAGAAAAATGGGGAGTTTTGAGTTCCATTAGAGTTACATGAGAAAATTAGGGAGTTTTGAGTTCTAACCGAGACACAGGATTTTATATTAGAGTACATATTCCTTATTAACCTGAGAAATTTACCATTTATGTTGTAATTAATAATTTTTGTCCATAAACCCACACGCCAAACAGAATCAAAAGCTTTTGAAAAGTCTATGAAACATACAAAGATTTTCTTTTTGTAGTGCCTTAGTATTTCTACTATTGAATTTAAGGTGAAGATGTGATCAGTTGTAGAATAATTTTTTCTAAAGCCAGCCTGGTTTTCAGAGAGTACTTCATTATCTTCAAGAAATTTACCAAGTCTGTCATTTAAAATGGCTGTGAGAAGTTTACTTACACAACTTAAAAGAGTAATTGGGCGGTAATTTTCTGGAGCTCCAGTATCGCCCTTATTTTATACAGTGGGATTATGGCCCCTTCACCCAATTGGTCTGGTAGTATACCTGTTTCCAGTATTACATTAAATAAGGATACATATAAAGGTAACATCTTTTCTTTTGAGTGTTTAATGTATTCATTTACAATGCCATCCAAGCCCGGTGCTTTATTATTTTGAAGTTTATTTATACATTTATCTTTTTCTTCAGCTGTTATGTTTACATTTAATATATTGTTATCATTTTCTATATCAATGCTATTTATTATATGTGACTCATCAGTATCATGGTCCTGGTTGCTAGCTTTTTCAAAATAGTTATGTAATAAGTCTAGAGGTGGCGTATCATCATTTTTATTTTTGCTTTAACTTTATTTAAGTACTTCCAGTATTCATTTGGCTGTTTTGTTTGCATGGTTCTAAACCCACTTTCCCTATTTTTGTTATATTTATTTATGTGAGTATTCATTATTTTCTTATATTTTTTACATGCTAGATTTGCACTAATTTTATTGTATTCTGTTGGATGTTTATTATATATTTTTCTTGCTTTTACATATATTTTCCTAGCCTTTTCACACTGTATGCCAAACCAGGGTTTATATTTTTTGCCTTTTCGTTTTTTGCTTATTTGGACTTCTGTGAAGCTTTCCTTAGCACTATTTATAAGAATATTTGACATTTCATGTGTTATTCTATTTATATTATTTTGGTTTGCAGTAAAGTGGTCAGATTCAATTTCTCTCACTATGCTATTTATAGCTTCTACATTTACATTTGACATGAATGTTTTACAAAGGGATTCTTTCCATTTTGGTCTGTACGTTTTTGTTTCAAAAGTGTTATTGTTAATGCAGGCCTCAACTTTTATTTTATAGTTAATGAGAGCATGGCCATCTGAACTTAGTCCGTTCACATTCATAATTTCAAATTCCTTAAGAATTGAAAAGGCTTTAATTGTAGATATTAAATAGTCAATTACGGATATGTTTCTAAATGTCATTTTGCCAATAAATCTATCTTTACCAAACCTACCATTGATAATATTAATGTTGTTATTTTTACATAAGTCTAAGAGGCGATATCCATGGTTATTTTTCTTTTTATCTTGAGAAACCCTTCTTAATGGTATGTTACAATTTTCCATTTGGGCCTTTTGATCGAAAAAAGTAATAGTCTCATTATCAAAATTGAAAAAATCTGTCAAAAAATCATCATTTTCTGTATAGTCAGATAAGTCTGCAGTTTGTGCGTTCATATCGCCGCAGATGTAAACATGTTCAAAGCTGCTGCATTTAATAGCTACTTCGTTTTCAAAAATTTCATACTCATCATCATTATAGAACCTCGAATGCAGTGGTGGTATGTAAACAATACCTATAACAATGTCGCTACCAATATGAGTATAATCATTTCTAATTTTCAACCATAAAACATATTCTGACTGGCTGTCTATTACGTCAACGTGTTTGTAAATACTATTTTTTATCAAAGCGCCTATACCACCAGATTTTCGTTTGTATTTTTGTTTTCTGGTTTTACTAATAAAAGAGTTATTATCAATTTCAATTATGTCATTGTCATCAAGTTTTGTCTCAGTTGCAAAAAACATGTCATAACTATTTACTAATGAGACAAATTCAGGGTATAATGCACGCCTTTTAAGGCCACAAACGTTAAGCACAGCAATATTTACCGAGTCAAAGTTTGTTTCTGGTCCGCTTTTTGGTGCACAGTTCGTCACATTGTTAGTATTGTTAACATTCCCCCGATTGTCCTAGCGATTTTGGGGTGCAACAGTATTTGGGGTCCCACTGGTTGCCCCTAGGGCATCATCCGGTTTGTGATGTCTGCGGTTCAAGTGGGCCTCCATCTGGATCATAGACTGACTATACTGGTCAGTCGCGTGCGCGTCGTCTGTTGAGTCACTGTCGTCGCCGGTGTCGGATTCGTCCGATTCCGTGGGTAGGCTAGCATACCTATTGCTAGTAGAGATTGGGTTGGACGGTGTCTTATGCACGGGAGATTTAGTTACCGTTTCAGATGTTTTTAGTTGTTCCGTTCGGTGCGATTGCGTAATGATTTTCCAGTCTGGGAATTCGTCTTGCACTACAGTTTTTTGTACTATCAATTTGGCAGGGTAACCAATGTGGACACTACCCTTGGGATTGTTCGCTCTTTCTTGTTTGAAGCGATTCCAAAGCCTAGCACGCGCTTGGGTTATTTCCTTAGGGTAGTCTCTATTTATCCCGTATATAGTGCCCTTCAACTTGTATGCATTAGCCAGTATATCTTCTATGTCGCGCTCATTTTGGAAACGGACTATAATTGGTCGAGTTTGTTTGTCATTGAATGACCCGATACGGTGTATTTTGTCGATATACATGTTTGTTGTGTCAAGTTCGAGTTGGTCATTTATGAACGATGCTATAACATCTTCTAAGTTTTCCCATTTACGTTCGGGAAAGTTACGAAATATAAGATTATTTTTTCTGCTTTTTGCTTCATTGTCAATGATTTTATATTCCAGTATTTTGAGCCTGGTGCACGTGCTCTCGCTTTCCATTTTAAATGACTTGACTTCATGTTCTATGCTGTCAATTTTCTCCGATAACAAGTTCGTATTGTGTAACAAATCGAAAATTGTAACTAATTTCTCATCAGTATTCATTCGCATAAAGTCATCTTTGGACACAGTATTTTTATTGATAGTATTTTCAGATATAGTGTCAAATGTCCCACCTGTGGATCTCCGTTTTCTTTTTGAGTTTTGATTTGCCTGACACGTTTGACCATTATGGCTGCCATTGTCCTTGCCACGTCCTTTGTTGTCGTGCATTTCCTGACTAGTTTGGCCTTTTTTACGCTGGTTTCCTCTCATTTTGTATAAGCACTGCCAATAAAAATCCCTTGTTCAGATCCCTTTATCAATTTATCACTTAATAGATACAAGATTTAGTCATATAAACGTTTAACTCATTTGAACTTACATTACAACTATTGACACAAAATTACTCATCTGTTAAAACCATTGAACATGATGTGTGCGCCACCTGGTAAAAAAATAAACAGTTTCTGTTAATGTTTTCAACAAAATACATAAGGCGTAACGTGATCATTATGCAATATAGACATAAGCCAGAGGAGTACAGGAAGATGTTAACAAAACAAAAACATTTTCACAATAATGTAATGCCAGTTCGTATGTTATAGTGACATTGTACATGTATTAACGACTTCAATATACGACATCTCGAGCATAATTTCTCTCAATACCACATATAGTTGACAGATGCATAAGGCCAATAGGCTTTAACGCATTTATGCGGCGTCTCATCTGGGTCTGCGCTGTTTGCTTAAAGGAATTTCTGAAAGAAATATTCTAAATATTGAAATAAATATACTAGACATCCCTAATTTTGGAAATAAATTGATCCAATTTAGAAGGATGGGAGAGTCCACTAGGCATACATGGGTTAAATAATGACGTTCGGAACTGAAGAAAAGTGTGATATGAATATTGAGCACGTTTGCCTTGTCTAATTTTACAAGGACACAAATGACATAATTTTGCTGAATTCCAGGTCAGTCACCTCACTCATTCAACCCAGACACATGTGGATTTGAAATAAATACATGTAAGAGAACCAGCGCTATGGAAGTTGTTAAGCTTACCTACGTTTTCCTTCACGATTATAACGCGAACGCCGACGGCGACTATTTGAGTAGTGTTCTGAGAAAACTTGGCATACTGCATGTGCGTAAAATGTCGTCCCAGATTAGCCTGTGCAGTCCGCAGTCCGCACAGGCTAATCAGGGACGACACTTTCCGCTTTTATGACATTTTTCGTTCAAATAATGTCTCTTCTAAGCAAAAATTCAATTTAGGCGGAAAGTGTCTTCCATGGTTAACCTGTGCGGACTGCACAGGCTAATCTGGGACGACACTTTAAGCACATGCATTATGTCCAGTTTTCTCGAAACACGACTCATTTGTTTAGTGGCATAGCGCGGACTATTCGGGAAATATTCGTGAAGAAAAATGGAAGTAGGTAAGAAGCGGCCAGAACAAACAGGATGAAGAAGCTATGGTAAAGCAGCTCAGACGACATTCACAAATCTAAAAATATTATTTTTCAAGTTTTGTTGCTAAACTGTCGCTTTTGCATTGTATTTTCGACGTCATTGTGACTTCACTGCGCTATTTGCGTGTCTAATACCACTGTGACCTTGTCATGCGCACTGACTTACTTCTGGGTTATGGAGTTCATATAGCCATCCTATGGCATTCTAGAGAGAACACCGCGAGATCAACCAACATTTTCATTTACTCTTAAAGGGATCTTTTCACGCTTTGGTAAATTGACAAAATTGAAAAAATTTGTTTCAGATTCGCAAATTTTCGTTTTAGTTATGATATTTGTGAGGAAACGGTAATACTGAACATTTACCATGGTCTAATATAGCCTTTTTATGCATCATTTGACGATTTTAAAACCTAAAAATTATAAAGCGTTGCAACGCGAAACGATTGAATAATTTGGAGAGTTCTGTTTTTGTCGTTAAATTTTGTGAAACTACGAAGATTGCTTATATAAGGTATAAAATACTTAAACTGTGTATACTCGGCGGAATAGCTCAGTAGGCTAAAGCGTTTTTACTTCAGGACTCTGGCAGGACTCCAGGGGTCACTGGTTCGGAATCTGGTCCGGGCAATCTTCTTTTCCTTTTTTTAATTTTATTCTTGATTTTGTACTGGTGCTTTTACGATCCAATGTTTACATTTATCGATATAAAGCATTTAATGAATAAGTTAAAAAATGCCAAAATCTGTGAAAAGGCCCCTTTAACACGTTAAACGTTGTCGTAGTAAAGTCGCCACATTCTCTGCTCTTTTCGATTGGAAGTTGTCCTTGGCGATCCTGTATTGCCGTAAGAACGTAGTGACAACGCCGGTCTGGTGTGACGAGGTATAATATCATCGCTTTTGTCAGCGTGATAATGCCAATGCGGGAAATAGCGTGGGAATGTCAAGGCTTGAAACAACGCAGCTGATTTTGTTGTTATAATAACCCTTATGACCACGCCGGGTATGCGGATAACAGACGGCACTTTGATACCAGATAACAACAAAAGTCACGCGCGAGAGTTGAGTTCTTCCGCTTTTTTCCATTTATGTTCTGTTCATTTGGTTTTCAGACTAGTAACATTGTTTGGTCGATTAATGGTATAGTACTTCGTATTGCGGAGCGAGAAAGTCGTGAAAAAAAACAGTGGATTATAAAAAAAGAGATAAAATTTCATCGATAATCGTCATGAATTTGATGATCACTACGTATTTCAACAAAATAAAAATACTTGGAAATAAATCTAGAACGTGCCAACTTATCGAAATAAAAGATCAATATGTACATTAATGTTACAACATGTAAAATTTTAGTTTAATATCGTATTTGAGGAAATTCAAATGTTTTTAGAGTCGGATGCTTAATTTTCATGGACACTTCTTTTACCGATCATCTCAAAGACAATGCCACTTCGATTTCAGATAACTCGACACTTTTTACCAGATATAACAAACTCTATTTAGTGAATCAGGAATGCAGAATTCGCATTGGAATACTGCTATAGTAAGCAGGCAATAAATAAAAATGTATGTACTGACGTCAATTAAAAACGAAATACCGAAACATGTTCGTACTCCTTTGGAATTTGATAATAAAATGGATAGGGAAGTGTAAAGCTTAATAAAAAGGGAGTTTTCCAATCTCTTAAATTTTGTGGCTACGCATAAGTATCGTCTTCATGATGCGATTCTAATGAGCACTATTGACAAAGGATTTTATGAGGTGTATTGGCCGCTTTAAGATAGAGTCCTGCTTTAAGTAAAATTGAACACAGTCGTGTTGATCCACATGATCCGTTGTATTTTCAATTCTCTTAATCTCAATTTACCTCTTAAAACAAGTTCATTATTTAGACAATTATTTCCGGTCGTCACTTGAAATATATTACTTGAGAAATAATCATTTGAATCTTAATTTAAATTTGCACTTATAATATTAATTATATAAATTAATAGTAATACGATTTTTGAAAACGAATTACGCCATTGGTTATATTTTACATGTTTATGTAATTACGTTATGCATAGATTCCCAATGTGTCGGGCTTGACCATTCAATTGTGTCGTACTTTAAAATGTTTGGTAAGAATAGCCATAATATACATAAATACATTTCAGGTAGAAGATAAAACTCGGTTATCAGAGTGCCCAAATTGTTGAAAGTCTCTGTTATCCGAAGTGCCCTATATCAGGAATCAAAGTATCCGCAACTTCATGAATATCACCTATTAAAACATGCTCTATCTTCGTTTATATTTCATTGAATACTATCAAAATTTCAGTATTTGAAGCACAGTGATTATTCTACATGCTGGAATATTAAACAATTTCTTGAAATATTTCTAAGTGGTTTTATTTTGTTGAAATGTTTACTGTTCATCCAGTTTATGCTGTTTTCCGACCGAATTTTCTATTTCTTTGGGAAAAATCTACCATTCTTCAGTGATGTTTTTCTTTGCAATAGAAAAGGATACACCATTTATTAACTCGACCATGCGCCTTGTCTAAAAAACTAATCTTTATGATATAACTTTTAAAAAAACCTGATGAACTTACCTCTCGCGCGTGACTTTTGTTGTTACCTGGTTTTAAAGTGCCATCTGTTATCAAAGTATCCGCATACCCAGCGTGATGACTTAATATTAAAGATTTGTATGCTTACTTACGCTTTTACAAATCGCAATTTAATTTTTATAATTACATTGAAACTATTTTGATCGAAGGATTAATGCATGCAATTGCGACTACTTTGTCATGAGTGGCTTATACGCCATTCAAGTGAACAATTTAAAAGATAATATTATTATTGACCGTTTATTGCACCGTTTCCTAAATACAAAAATGTTATGTAACTCTCATTGCAAATAACGTTTAGTCTATTTATACAATAATTTATCCAGGTCATACACATGGTCGTTGCGTGATTTTCACAAGTAAACCAAATATTAGCAAGTGATTCTTAATAGGTACCGTTTTTAACACAACAGCACTTTAATATATGCTGCGAAATACCTTCCAGGTCTATGGCATTTGACTTCAGTTGGAATCTCAGCAACTTCAAACAGTATACATATAATTACAACGGAGGAGGCGGCATTACACACCAAACCGACTAGCAACATACCAATTGCTCTTGAATGGACGTCACTGTATTGGATTCCTCGTGAATGTGCCATATTCTCGGTCCTATTCTGTGCCAACGAACCAGTGCATGAACCCACCCAGGGCGAAGTCTTTTCAAAGTGAACATACATGGACATGTTTGTATGTCCTTGATATACACACTATGGAATGGGCTTTATATTGACATAAATGCTTTTATTTGAGTTTTACCAATTTGACAATATAATAAAAATTCGAAATCAAAAACTATTTTAATTAGATCTTGCAGCTCCCTATATGAAAGGGAGTGTTGAGCATTTTAATTAAATATTTTACGATGTTCAGATTTAATTTGAAATTGTATTACTAAAACTTAATATGTTTGTTGGTATAGTGGACCCCAAAGTCAAACCATTTTGATGATGATAATTTGTATAGTGTTTATTGATGCTTAAATATGTTTGTAAAGCATGACTAACAAATTCATAAACTGACAGGAGAAACGGTCCATAGGAATGCAACGAGAAGCAGCTCCGTTGTATCTCATGGAACATCCACGGACTCGTAAGTAAATTAAATGACGCCGATATTTTACAATTTGTAAATGATTATGATCTGTTGTTTCTTTTTGAAACCTGTAGTTCAAAAACTGACAATGTAAACATAGAAGGCTTTAATTGTTTTACGTGGTCTCGCCCGAAATGTAATAACAAGGGCACCGCCTTGCGGGTGCAGACCGCTCATCTATTTTCTTTTTAAAGGTGAAGGGACTCTCATTTTCAATCACAAAGGAGGGAGGGGTTGAGTGAAGAGGGGTGTATAGTGTGGGGTTGTGGACATTATTTACATTATTTTCCAAAAATCGGGGGGGGGGGGGTTGGGGGTGGGGGGATGGGGGGGGGGAGTTTTTGGGTGCGATGGTTGGACGGTATTTCAAACATAACCATTTAAAAAAAAATTGGGGAGGGTGGGGTATAGTGTGAGGCAGTGGTGGTAATTTGTGAGATGATCTTAAAAAAAAGGGGGGGGGGGGAGGGGGCGAGGGGGGGGAGGGGGGAGGGCATTGGGGATGGTTTGGGTGGAGTCTATTGTGGTATGTCAGGTAAGAGTAGTTTTGTCAAAGTATCAATCAAATCTAATCATAAATAAAGAAGTTATGGCAATTCTAGCAAAATTTAATAATTTGACCTTGAGAGTCAAGGTCATTCAAAGGTCAAGGTAAAATTCAACTTGCCAGGTACAGTAACCTCATGATAGCATGAAAGTATTTGATGTTTGAAAGCAATAGCCTTGATACTTAAGAAGTAAAATGGATCGAAACACAAAATTTAACCATATATTCAAAGTCACTAAGTCAAAAAAGGGCCATAATTCCGTAACAATGACAACCAGAGTTATGCAACTTGTCTTTTTACTGTACCCTTATGATATTTTGTGAGTGTTCCAAGTATGAAAGCAATGTCTATGATACTTTAGGGGTAAAGTGGACCAAAACACAAATCTTAACCAAATTTTCAATTTTCTAAGTAAAAAGGGCCCATAATTCCGTCCAAATGCCAGTCAGAGTTACATAACTTTGCCTGCACGGTCCCCTTATGATAGTTAATAAGTGTTGCAAGTATGAAAGCAATAGCTTTGATACTGTAGGAATAAAGTGGACCTAAACACAAAACTTAACCAAATTTTCCATTTACTAAGTATAAAAAGGGCACATAATTCTGTCAAAATGCCAGTCAGAGTTACATTACTTTGCCTGCACAGTCCCCTTATGATAGTTAGTAAGTGTTGCAAGTATGAAAGCAATAGCTTTGATACTTAAGGAATAAAATGGACCTAAACACAAAACTTAACCAAAATTTTCAATTTTCTAAGTATAAAAAGGGCACATAATTCTGTCAAAATGCACGCCAGAGTTATTTAACTTTGCCGGCCCAGTCCCCTCATGATAGTAAGTAAGTGTTTCAAGTTTGAATGCAATAGCATTGATACTTTCTGAGAAAAGTGGACCTAAACGCAAAACTTAACCAAAATTTTCAATTTTCTAAGTATAAAAAGGGCACATAATTCTGTCAAAATGCACGCCAGAGTTATCTAACTTTGCCTGCCCAGTCCCCTCATGATAGTTAGTAAGTGTACTAAATAGACTTTTAATAGAAATTAGACCGCCTACCTCCTTCTCTTTCTTCTCTCCACCACATAATACTCTGAAACTATATTTCTTTCAGTTACATTTGTTGGAGCTTAAATTGTCTGTATGCCATTAATGGCGCCTATACTAGCGTAGTTATTCTAATTAAATCTACATACTCCTTGTATCTCATGCTGAATATCATCGCTATAGTCTCTGTTACTGGTAAAATATGTACCAAAAATGACAACGAAAAGAAATGTGATGTTAATATTTTGGTCATTGACTGTGTTATTATAAGTGATTTTAATAGCTAGCGCAGATCCTTGTATTTGGTTTCGACAAGGAAATGCGCGTACCCTCATTATGGATTATACAGCTTAAGATTTGTCTGTATGCTTAAATTGTCAAACCTCTATGGTAGTCTGTATGACTGTAAAATGTATGTTTTCAGAAATAAAATGTTTTGAAAATAAAAGAAGTCAATGCATATCATATTCACTAATGGGTTATGTTTCCTCTGGAATTAGCGCCTAATGCGAAAACGAAAATTAGGAGCTAACAAAGGACAATAGAAGCATAACTTCTGAGTGAAACACAAAAATAAAAAGATCAACAGATATTATATACAGTATTGCTAAGATTAAATATTTTCATTTCTCTGTTCTAATATTAATTGCTGATGCTTTTTATAACTGTTATCATTATCATTTTGTATAACGTATTATACTTGCAGTAAAGGTTATGACGATGGTATCAAACTTGAGCACATATACGTTTTTACATAATACGACAAAGAGCAATAAAAAAGATACATGTCATATATATACATAATTTTAAGAACAAAAAAGAAGTATATTGAAAAAAAAAAATTGTTATCGAGATTGAACAAACATTACTTTAACGGTTATTTGTAAGGAATGGTCTATGTTACATATGCATGGCTTAATTAAAAATATAACGTCCATAAAGATACTTCTACATATCTAAGAGTATGCATATATATTTTAATGTGTTAGTTTTTAGTGTTAGGTAATTAGTTTTAGGTTATTAGTTTTGAATTTTTATATTACATATTACTAATGCAATGATTATAATAACACAGTCAATGACCAAAATATTAACATCACATTTCTTTTCGTTGTCATTTTTGGTACATATTTTACCAGTAACAGAGACTATAGCGATGATATTTAGCATGAGATACTAGGATTATTTAGATTTAATTAGAATAACTACGCTAGTATAGGCGCCATTAATGGCATACAGACAAATCTTTAGCTGTATAATCCATAATTAGGGTACGCGCATTTCCTTGTCGAAACAAAATACAAGGATCTGCGTTAGCTATTAAAATCACTTATCTGCGTTGACCTTTTTCATTTTTCCTTATAACTTTTCATAAGGAAAGGTTAAAAGGCGTAGCATTGAGAAAAAAAAGAAACATTTTGTTTAACAATGTCTATGTGGTATTCTACAGGATCATCTAATTGTGTGTTACACAGATTATTTTAAGCAAAATGATATTTAATTTTTTTTTTAATTAACAGAATGAGCCATATGTATATAGTGTATATCGTATTTATAACGTTTGTATTATCGCATATGGTATAAATAGTTGACAAATTTGCACAATAGTAATACTGCGATTAATAATTTCATTATAGGCATTTCATAACGTACATACATGCTTTTTATACATTTGCTATCATTACCTGTAAAAAAACAACAACAGATTCAAATGTTCAACGCACGTTGACATAAAATACTCGTGTATATTGTTCCATGTTAATTGCTTTAAGCAGTAAAAGCAGTAATTCGTGAATATTTAAAACTTTAAAATAGTTGTTCGCAACAAATGATAAGAAAACCAATGAGTGTTTGGGAAACGTTGCTGAATATTACTATACGATTACAAACACATGCCTCACATAAACAATATTATACATTCTCTAGCTTTCACTGTGTATTATATAATATTTTTGAATCGCATATTAAACGTTCCGATGTATAATGCCACCTTAACCGTTTACTATGTATATGGTTATAAGTGTTTACTTCAATACAATGTGTTGTAAACGATCGGTGGATGTAATACTGTAAGTGGCGTTTCCTCGAGGAACTCGTGGTTACACTACAAAAGAATTAATACTGTGATATAAACTATACTGTTCACAAAAAGATATTATTCTTGGACAAAGTTTCACTTTATTTTGTTGTTGTGTTGGGCCATGGTAAGTTTATCCAATGTTCGTAGTCTTCGAACTTGACCGGCTGGATTTTGTTCACGTGGCTCTTTAACATGATTTTACCGTTGATAAACCATGCATCGCTTACTTCATCGGCCATTTTCATCTCCACACACATAAGAACATGCAGATTCAACCTTGTCATGTCTTCATTTATGAAAATGTTTGTTCCGCGGAGCTTCTTCCTGTTTGCTAAAATAAGTCCTTTGGTCTGTCGGCTTACTAGTCTTACTATAATTTCTCTGTTTGTATGGTTCTTGTTTGGTAATCTATGTGCATTGTCTATGTCTGCCATGTTGATATTGCAGATGTCGTTATCTTTCAGCATTCGTATAACCTGTTCAGCAGATTCTCTGGCTGATTCTCGCGGGTTTGTATCGTGTATGCCTTGAACTTTAATATTGTTGGCTCTGGAATATTGCTCGCTTTCATTTTCGAATTTCTTTCTGTTTAACACTATTTGATTCATTTCAAGTGTAATTGTGATGTTTTTTTTCTTTCTGGATGTTCAATTCTTCCTTCAGGTCTTTATTTAAGTTTTAAGTTTTTCGACAGCTTGATCGTTTTCAAATAGATGACTTTCGATTACATCTATCTTATGTGTGACGGATTCAAGGAGGTCGTCTTTCATTTATGTAAACAATTCTCTTATTTCTATTCTGACCGACCCGTCGACTTTCATGATTGATTTTTCTAACTTTTTATTTAATACGTTAATCGACTCACCCAGTTTCTCTAGCTTTTTATTAAGTCTTTTCCTCTCAAGGGCAACATCTATGTCATCCTCTGTTTCAGATTCATTTTTGCCACACTTATTAGCATTCTGTTTCTGTTTCGCTTTCTTCTTTTTTTGTTTGTCACTCTTTTCATTATTTTTCGCTTCGTTTATACTCGTGTCACTGACACTGGACGCTTCTCTTTTGCGTTCCAGCTCTTCTTCAGAGTCTCTGTTCATTGTTATTGGCCTAGGTACACTTATACAATTTTGAGCAGTAAATTTTTACAATTGTGTGTAGACCCTTTTCAATATTTGTGTTTCTGTTTATAGCATTAAATCTACGATGAGAGTTTTAAAGTCTAAATTGTTCATCTGAAGTCTTACGTTTTATGATTTATCCATTTGTCCAATCCACCTTTTGTATATAGAGAATCACATATTTTGTTAAAGTATTATCTCGCAAAACAAAAATGCCAACCACTTCGTCGGGTTACACACCACTCATGCATTGACTTCTAGGAAGTACCTATTCTTTCGATTGTGTATGCTGCTTCCTATTACAATTACTCTATGTTTTCCCTTTTATCTGGCAAATATGCTCTACAACTGATTTCACTTGCGCTGTTTTAATCCAATGCTATGATTGTTATTATTGTATTGTATTGTACGCTTAAATGTTGTATTCCTGTAAGTATTGGCCATAATTTAGCTCAAATAGATTGTAAATGGCCAAAGGCAAATATGCCGATTCGCCAATAAATGATGATGATGTTTATGATTATGATGATGATGATGATGAATAAACATTGTAAAAACTGCTGTTCTTCTTTATGAAGCTGATACTTAATTTCTATTGTACCTAACATGCATTACCGGTATTTGTATGATTATTACAATGTAATTCAATTATGAATGTAGCGTTTATTTATATAAACTAACGAAACTTATATGGGCCTGATAATTGAAACTACAGCAACTTTAATTGACTACAGACAAGCATCATATGATTTATAAACTTTATATTGTTATTTGTTATGAAACCACTGTTTTATTAACATGCTTACTCAGATATGATATGCATCTAATCAATATCAGTAAAAACGTCGATCCAAAAACCATAAATATACCCTAATGGAATTACATACACTTTGTTTTGAGTATACACAAATAAATCTGAAATTATTTCTTGATATAATTAAGAGAAAAAGCTTTCCTTTAACACAACCGAATAAAGCCCGAATCTCTGCCTGCATCTGTGGTTTAAACTATAAGCTTGCTGCATTACGACGCCGTCCGTTTGTTTCGATGATGCTCAAGTAATTCTTACACAACTTCGCAGTTTAAAATTAGCCAAAATCTTTTGACTACCGGTAATCCTTGTCAAGTATAACAATTTTGTTTAACTTAAGTGGTTTAACTTTTTTTAGTTTTTTATTTATACAACAGATGAGTACAAGTAACAATTCAATAAGTAAATTTGCAGATAATATTATATTTTAGCATAACAAATAATTATCAAGTATTAAAAAATACAATCGATATAACTGCAACATTGCGGTTTGCTCTATACCTATGTACATTTAAAAATTAATTCGTTTAAACAATACACAATTAATTATGTTTTCCATAACGAAATAGTAAGTTGGATTGATATATTATCAGTAGAGACTGAATAATACGTTCTAGAATAGTTTAATAGTGTATTCAGATTTATTGCTGTATGCAATTTCAGTTCACACTTACGTTGGACATTTATCACTTTCATGCACAGACAACCTCTTGGAGTACGAACCATCATCATCATTATAACATGACAATTATGCATATTTGAAGGTACCAAAATGGAATCTAAAACAAATTAAGTATGCAATAATTAATGTCCTGAAATTTCAACAGACTTATGAAATATTCAGATTGTAAAATAAAACTACCTTGTGTGCAGGGTTAACTATGATTGTTAGTGAGTCCACCTTTCCATGATAACTTATGAGAAAGCCATATATATGATATAAAATGTACATAAACTGAACTGTGTCAATTTTAAACAATCTGGCACCTGCGTTTAACGACTCAGATAAGTTGTTCAATATTGATTATGCATCTGCATGATCGATATCGAGGTAAAATGGATATCAGTTATACATCCTGTGCGTAAGGATAATGTAGAATAAGTATTGTAAATGTACAAACCTTTCAAATTATCGGACGAAAACATAAAAAATCCAGCCCTTGGCCGAAATTTTGAACATCAGTTAATATTTTTCTCACTGACGCCACACCAGTATTTACTTACGATCTATCCGTTGATATACTAATTTGAGTAAAACTGTCATTATTAGTGAGTTCGCAATAAGATGATCTTTCTCCAAAGATGTTCAGACCTGTATTAGAAAGTTTTATATTAAAGCGTATTTCTTTACCAAAAGAAACATATATAAATATGATATTATAATTACCTGACGTTGTTTTTAGTACATAGTTTGGTACAATAGCATGCACTATATATATGGCATTTTAAACGTTCGCTTTCCCATTCCGTAGGTGACCCCGTTTTAGTGAGTCATGTTAAACATTGTTTAATAAGTTGTTATTAGCAACGCTTACAGTGACCCCAGTTTTAGTACGTCATGTCTAAAACGACCCAAGTTTCAGTTGTAATGCTTACGGTGACCCAGGTTACAGTAACTTATGCTGAATGGCAACTAAAACATGTAATGCTGTCATTTTATGGTATCGACAGTTCAATCGTAATAAATAGAATACACTAATTAATAATTCTCTGACTTTCACGCAGTAAACCTTTAGTTTTTGTATGTTTATATCAGCGTTGAGTATTGTTTTTATGTATTCAAACGACAGGCCGAACACATGTGAAAATGGTAATTATTATAATTTTAATTATTAACTACTCAGGTTAAGCAAGCAAACATCAAAGGTATGTGAAATTAATTGATCATTGAAAAAGTGAGCTTCTCTGATATTCCCTGAGATCAAAAATTATAAATCATGCGCCCCCTCTCAAGTACATTGGGATGTTAGTAACATTAAGATTTAATAAGATGATCATATGCTATTACGTGCGATCAAAAATGTATTAAAGTAAAATCACTATATGTATGTCAATAAAGTCAGTTATGCAAAACGTCAATTTTAAGGAGACAGACACCAAAATTCGTTTCAAAAGTTTATTTGGTTGAAAGTTATGACGACGATGATGGTGGTGGTGGTGGTGGTAGTTGTGATCATATTGATGATGATGATGGTGATGCTGCTGCTGCTGATGATGATGAAAAAGAAGAAGAAGATAGTACTGTACATCATTTGGTATATCGACATTTATTTAAGCTTTATAAATCATGTCCTTGTTTAAAATACAATTTATGAAGTTAATATCATCCTGGTAATTTAAATATTGTTTTAAACGTTTTGATCAAAACGTATCACACTATGAATCATAACAAGAGTACAATCGAGCTTTTATACCTTTACGTAACGTAGAAGAAATTATCAACCGTCAATTGATTTTCCTAAATTATTTAATACGTATGTCGCATGTTGTTGTCGCCTTATACTTCGCTTACTGAAAACAAATCATAATGCATTGAGTATTGACAGCTTTCGGTAATCAAAGCGCATGCGATAGAGTGTGTAATTCTTGTTAAACCAATATTACTAGCGTTAAAGCTCGTAAAAGCTCAGGAACAGTGGCGCGCGCAATGGATGAGTGCGTTTCTCAACCAAGCAAGACTTTTTTAAATGTCGATGTAAAATATGGCGTGTCAAACGTTGCAAAATTTAATGTTTCCATATGGTTGTGGTATATTTGTAGATATTTATGTTGTATATTTCCATTTTTGTGTTGTATATTTGGATAAATATGTTGTATAAATTCATATATACATGGTAAAATCTGATGTATGTATTGCATAGCAAATATATGTTGTATGATTTCATATTAATGTTCGATATTTTCATATATATGTTCTAAAAGTTCATATATGTATGCAATATTTTGATAAACATGTGGTATAATTATGATATTTGTGATGTATAATTTTCAAAATATGTGTGTGTTATAAACTTTCATATTTGTGTGCAATAACTCCATATGTTTGTTGTCAAATTTTCATATGTATGTTCTATAATTTGCATCATGGGAAATATTTTTAACGGGTATGACTAAAACGCTGATATTGCTACTTCGAGCGCTAAGCGCGTTTTCGGCGGAATCTGAGTAATTCAACTGAACCCAGCATAAACATTAACATTCCGAACCTCTAAGAAAATACATTATGTAGTTCCATGTTTTTGTTGTTTTCGGTTAATTATTTTTGTCAATATTTCAAGGTAAGATACATTC
Organism: Dreissena polymorpha; assembly: GCF_020536995.1. Lineage (NCBI taxonomy): Eukaryota > Metazoa > Mollusca > Bivalvia > Myida > Dreissenidae > Dreissena > Dreissena polymorpha. Next base: position 75,640,372 of record NC_068355.1, on the reverse strand, counting down.
TAAAATTGGGTTCAGACGCCTAATTCAAAACATTTTTTTTAATCCTATAGCGCACGGTATGGTAGCATATTGGTCGCCTTTCTGTCAAAATGTTGCCATCTGTTCATTCTTCGCTGCCTCCTCTGCCATAAACAACAAAAATGGATGCTCGGAATTAATAAAACAGGTAAGAAAATCTAAAAGTAAAACCCATAAACACATTTGTGCATAAAAAGAGGTGGTCCATGAGTTAAAGCATATATCCAGCTTCAGGTTGACAGTATTCCGCAGGTGCAAACACTTATCACAAACTCTATCGAAGATGGAATGATGCTGGTGGAACAATCGTGCATACATGTCACTTTGATGACTTTTCCGTAATATGTCAAATACCTAAAATGTCATTGATATCATCTTTATGATCAAATTTTTACGTTCAATGTAAGCTATATAGTAATTTTCATCAATTTTACTTAAAAAATGCCTACTTTCGCTTTCGTTGTGGCACGGAAAACCTCTCGATCGGCTCATTTTTCTCGCACGGGAAGTCGTCGAACTAAACCGCTTGATATATCAGAGTTCTCTTCTCGAGTGGATATGACTTATTACAGGCTAGACTTTTACAAAATTGAATCTTGTGTGTGTGCTCTTATTTAGCTGTAAATATTTAACAAGTTTGTGTTTTGGGCTATTGGTGAAAATTGAAAGATAAAAATTGCTATCAAATGAATTTATTTTGATACCAGGGTTCAGTGAACCAGGAAGCAACTATTCCGTGTCAATGGCCAGGGACGGAATGACAATTATTGACTGGTTCATCCACTTGTAAAAAGCCGTTTTAAAAGGACCAAATATAAAATGGGCCTTTTTGATAATCTGAGCCTAGCCGGCGACAAGTTACTTGACTTGCCCGAGAAAATTCATGAACTCGTGGCAGTTTACCGAATCTTTTGTTTCCGAATAAAGTACTTTTAACACGTTGTGACCAATATGTGTACATTATTTCTGCAATTCAGCTGCAACGCGATCTTCATTACTGACGGATTAATACATGTACATAATACTTAAAATATGTAGCCGATAGCGTTAGTCCAAATAATTACGTTAAAATTTCCCTTTCGTCTTTGATATTTACATCCAATATTCTGATATTTTTAATTTTTACTATCAATACTTTTAATAATTTTACTGAGAAAAAGAAAAATGTCAATCGACGACTAGGCTTCCCGTGCCAGTAAAGTGAGCCAATCGAGTGGCTTTCTGTGCGACAACGAAAGCGTATGATCAAAAATGTATTTCCGCCTAACCATAAAGTTGAAACACGGAAACATTTCAAACCAAGGATTATTAAATAGTTTTAAATAGTTTGACAACTGGGCCCGGTTTATTCAAAGCAACGTTAAGTCATATTACAGACCATTAAATGATAACGGGCCTGTAAAAATCAGCGTAAGCGTTAAGATTGGGTTGCTCAAAATAACGCCGGCTTTTAACGGCCAGTTTAACCGCAGTGAACTAGAAAATACTTTATTGCACGTTATCGGTTTTCGAAGAATGGAGTCTCCTTCTTAGAAAATCTACTTAAGGACGATTTGCAACTGCAAACAAACAGAAATCAGGCGCTGACATCAATTCAGCAAATACCCATAATTTTAAGATATTTTGGTACTGGAGCAGTTTATTCTTTCATTGAAGACACTCTCGGATTCCACAAATGTACATTTCGTTGTGTGGCCATCACCAGCGGAGAAGGAAATAGTGAAATAAGGCTTCTATGCAGTTGCTGGATTCCCGAACACACATTCGCATTCAGGCACCGCACGATGATGAAGCTTTGTATGTAAATCGGAAAGGCTTCCACAGCATAAATGTCCAACTTGTCTGTGCTGTTTAATGTGTTTTGATCGTATTTAACAATACTGGTATAATCTGAAAATAAAAAAAAATATGTTTGATCAAAACTGTTATTGTTATTAAACTTTAATTTCAATATTAGCATTCATAATTTGTATTAGCATTGTTAGTATTGACATTTCTACTTTAATCAAATCAAATACTCAGTATATTATAAACGTATATCTAGTTATTTATAAAATATACAAAGTTTCACATGTACAACTAATCTTTCTCAAATTTTCTTCATCACATGGTTGCATGTTTATTTTGTTTGATAAAAAGTGATTGAAATATTACAAACAATGGAGATAATTAATTGCAGCATTTCAAGAGTGAATACGGTCGTTACTTGAAACGATTATTGAAAGGGGTAAATTATGCTACATATAAAATAACATTGAATTGTCATTTTATTTTTCAAAAACAATGTCTTCATGTTAATGAATAGTTTATTTTGAGTTTTAGCTAAGTAAAACGTGTTATGTATTCATGTCAATGGAAAAGAGGTTTGAATATTTTTTAGTAATCGCGGAAATATAATTGCATCTAGTGCGGTGTTAGACTAGGAGACTCTAATCTGCACTCATACATCCACACACACGCACCCGCGCACGCACGCACACACACTACTAATCCAATAATAATATTTGGAATAATTACAAATGTCAATACTAGATTTGAAAAACAATATCATACATATGCAATGTTCAAGTAAGTCAATTATTTTCATTCCGAAGAAATTATAAAATGTTCCTTTCATAATTTAACCTTGAAATCATTAAAGGTTTCTATATTTAATATGCTCATAACAGTTATTTTATTTCAATATTTGCAGTTTAGATTGTTGCCGGCAAAGATTTGCAAGATAACAACAACATGCGTGATTCTGTTAAATATTTGCATCAAACTCAACGAACCTGATTTTTTTATTTGGCTGCTCGTGTCATTTGATATCTTATTCAATTAATTGTCATACATAAATACCTTTGTTTATGCAAAAATTATTGATGATGAATTTATTTGTGTTTGTAAGCATCATATTTGAATAATAATATGGAATACATTATGTCACATTGTTATCTCATTCTTACCTCCCGTTCCTGTTTTTCCACCCCGCCCCCTTCTTCTGACTCCGTTGAGAACTTCTTTTGTTTCTTTACTGGCCCGTTATTACAACACTCACTGAAGTTAAAACAATTATATTTGCAATAAACATTAGCAAATTGTAAGATGAAGTATATGTATTTACAGATATTTTAAACACAGCATTCTTAACAGCATTTGATCATTAAAATCTACATAATATAATTATCACAAATAATAATAGTATTATTGATAGTAGGAGAAGTGTGGTTGGTAAGAAGGAGACGACGACTACTTTAGTAACTAGCTATTATATTAGTTACTACTTTTAGTTGCATTTACTACAAGTAGTTATTGTCAAAACTACTAGTAGTAGTAAATTCTATAAGAATAAGTAAATACTAGAATTAGCAGTAACTACCAATAATAATTGTATTGGCACAAATTACAATTAATCGTAGAAGAAATATTTATTGTAGTAGAAGTTATATATACACGTATTTTTTAATAATTTTCACTTTTATTAGTATTTGTGGTATTTTATCAATACTTTGTTCTTACCTTTCCTGCTCCCTTGATAGTTATATTTGTGTTATTATTATTTAAGAAACATTTCATATACTTTAACTGCTCCGTTGATTGTACTGATCCCACAGCGGACGCAAATGGCATGTTGGAGAGAAAGTGAAGACCATCTGTAAACAAACATGATCAGTATTGTGTGTAACAATATATAGCCCACAATAGCCCACAACACTGACAAAAAAATACTGTACCCACAAATAACGGAAAGCCAAGTGTTTTAACAGGGTTATTGTGATACATTGGATACTTAATATTGGATATTTATTGACATGATTCCATATGAATTGGTGAGTGTTATTGTTTGATTATGATTCCTGAATGTTCTAATGCATTTTGAGATGTCACATGGACAAAAAATAGAATGATTATTGGATTAAATAATGGATGGAAATTGGGAAAAACATGTTGCTATAAATAGCTGTTTATAAAAGCAATCGACCGTTGACAGTTCCTGATTTACAGAAATATTACTTGTTATTATTTGTTGCTTTAAATGAAAAACAAAGTATTTAAAAAAAATCAGCTTCTTCGCTGTCCGTTCCTCATTTGATTCCTTTGAATGATGCTGAATCTTTATAAACTTCAGCAATTCTGACATTCTGTTTGTTGGCCGTAGCTGCCGCTCGATTGGTCATTCTCGGCTCGGGTACTTCTTACATGTAGCCCTGGTACTCTTAAGTATACTCACATGTACCCTGGGAACGGTCAATATACTTAATCGTACCCGGTCGATATTAGACTTTATCCGAATTGCATTCCCGCCCAAAATCAGATGTCGTAAACGCGCTACCGATTATCTTAAACAGACTTCTTCTTAAAAAAAATGCATCAACATGCTTTTTGAGCACGAGTTTCGATAGCATAGAGGCCATTTTACAGAAAATTAACATAAACGTGAATATAATTTCTTTAAAAAAAAATCGCCGACAACGACCGATTAAGTGTTTAATTTCCCGGGAACGTTTAAGTATATTTACCGTTCCCAGGGTACATGTAAGCATACTTAGAGTACCTGGGGTACATGTAAGTAGTACCCGAGCCGACAATGACCAATCGAGCATAGCTGCCTCTGGTACGGTCCCTCCACCCGTTTTCCTCCTTTCAAGCTTTGCCTTAGTAACAGAGGCCTTACTTTTCCTTTTTAAGTTCTGCAATTTGTTGCACATTCAGCTGCACTTGTGCAACCCCTTGTGCAGAAATCTCATCTGCTATCTTTAGCCATGTTTCCTTTTTTATTTTGTTAATCGACGTATTCGAAAATTTATTAGTAATTATTGCAAAAAAATCTCTTTTACGAGTGTTTCCAAGTTGAGAATTTCCAAAGTACTAAAATTTACATGTTCCGTATTGAGCTAAGTCAGTTACCCGCCGATTCTTAAAAGCTATTCGACACGGTGTGTACTATTTAACCTTACGTTTAGTAAGGTTAACCTTAGTTTAACCTTTGTTAACCTTACGTTTTTATCACACACACGCACGCACGCGCGCGCGCACGCACGCACGCACGCACGCACACACACACACACACACACACACACACACAAATGTTGCATACATTTCTGATTCAAACATGATTGAGAAGGACGACGTTTCTCGGTTCGAACCATTATACATAATTTAACTAACAGGGCACGCTTTTCGCTATGAAAACGTGATATTCATTGTTGAATATATGATTACAGAGAAAGAGAAATCCTGCCGCCTTGAGTCAATACCATAATTTAATGACTATGATGACAACCGCATATCAAACTTTTGATGCAGCTCGCTACGATAACGATCAAAATCGATGGTAAGAACTTAAGATAAAGCATTACAAACTTTGTATTTCAAAAAATGATTTTAAAAAATAAAGCAACTATTAAAATTTCCCTAGTGAAATATGAATCGATAACTTCTTCTTCAAAAAGTTTTGATTACGTTTCAAATATGTATCGTATTGGCCGTCCATTTAAGGTTTAAAAACTGTTTTGCCATCTAGTTTTAAAGCAAATAAAATGAAACTCAAAAAACGTGGGCGTTCACATGGTTCAGAAGGCTACAAAACACTATTTCCATATTTCAACTTAAATTTGAGTCCGCTATGACGACACTTACATATGTACATATATAACGACACTTACTAAAAAATAATTCAAAAATATGTCGACATGATTTCGGTAACTAAGGATTGAGTTGTTATATTGTAAACGGAGAAATACAAATGTAACCCTAAAAGCCAATTATCCGTATGTTTGCTCTCTTAACGCGTTAGAAATTATGTCCCGACATCGTTATTTCATTAAAGTTTGCATATGAACAATTTTGAATGGTTCATAGGGAAAAATAAATCACGTCATTCTACTTTTGAATTTAACGTGAACGTAGTTTTTAACAGATAAAACAAAATGCATGTATAACAAAGAAGTTCAAAGGTCGAGTATCGCTAACAAAACAACCCACCTACGAAGCAACCAATAGACCGACAAGAATTGCGACCACAGTAAACACCCGTTTTGTGAGAATATAATTATTTTTTGGACTTTAAGTACGTGCGTCACACGCCTCCTCAAAGAAATAGTAACGATACTCCAACGTCAATTGTTGCGCAAGATCTAAATGCATACATTGTTCGTGCGACGAACATGCAACCCTGTGGTTTATTCGAGAAGATACTGATCAAGTGAGTGATGTTTTGTAAATTAATAAAAGTTTATTTCCTGCTTCAAATACAGCTTATTACTAGGTGTACATCTGTACTGGGAATCCACGGGCCTTGCGCAATTAGCAAGCTAGGTGTACATCTGTACTGGGAATCCACGGGGCCTTTTGCAATTAGCAAGCTAGGTGTACATCTGTACTGGGAATCCACGGGGCTTGCGCAATTAGCAAGCTGGGTGTACATCTGTAGTGGGAATCCACGGGGCTTGCGCAATTAGCAAGCTAGGTGTACATATGTACTGGGAAACCACGGGGCTTGCGCAATTAGCAAGCTTGTCTTGATTTATACTAATTGAATTTGGCACACTGAGCCCAATTGACACTGGGCCGCTTTTTTAAATCAAATATATAGACACTTATAGAGACGACAACATGTTAAACCTATGCGCTATCACTTTTGTAATACTTTCCCACCATTTTCGACACTTTTGCATTTAAGGAGCATACATGTTTTCACCTTGTTGACAAGATTAAATCTGCGTTTAAATTGTGTGTGTCCGTGACCTTTTTGAACAGGTTAATTTATTTAGTGTTTATTGTTTCTGCTTGAACCAAGATGACTCCAACGAAGCGTTCATAGTCGTTATGCCTTTAAGAAGGGAAATGCGCAGCCCCAACAAATTTCATCTTGAAATCGCGGAAATGTTTTATGAAAAAAATTACTCTTGAATGTTTAATTCTTAACCGAATTACTACACATCAAAGTGAAAATAGTATGGAGCTAAAACGTATAAAAATGCTGATATGAAAATGATACATAAAATAATCCAATATAGTGAAGTGACAAAAAGACGCATATATTGTATATTATTGCCCCAAAATAGACCAAAGTTTAGTGATATGGCATTTTACCACGGACCGGGAGGTCGACGGTTAGAGCCTCACTCGAAGCACGTTCTTACATCGCCGGATGCTTACCCAGCAGGTAGGTATAAATCGAGTGGTGCCGATTGCATTACTGCGAAAAGCTGAGCATAAAAGATAGGACTCGTGAGATCAACAGTAAATAAGCCAGATGTTAATCAGGCTAGCCCTTAATTTCGAGCAGTGACGTTAAGATAATTATCAACTTTGTGTTCTTCACGTAACGTTTAGTGCTTTGAACGATCAACCGTGTTCATATATATTTCCACTTCGCCATATGTTTTATATTGCCTATTGTAATGCATGGAATGCATGCAAAGCTTTCATGTGATAGCATTTCAAACGATGTGTTGAATAATTGATAATTTTAAACACACGCACGAATTTAGATGCTCTATTTTTCCTGTTTGTATTCATCTGCGATCATGTTTTTATTCAAATTGTAAATGTTAAGAATACAGCTGTACCATTTATTCTACAACATAATTATCAAACATAAATTCAACATTCATGCGACATTTATATACACCATTTATATGTTACACGAACAACTTGTACATTTATTTATTCCGACATATTCGTACACAAAAGCGAAACATATAAGATATTAAGAAGGTAATATGTTTTTAAAATATTGCATTCAATATCATATAGTGTTACATTGATCGGAGTCAAACATATTAAAAGGCAAGCGTTTCTTAAAATGGCTCTTTAAATGGGAAGCATGTGCTGAATATTATAGGCACAATTTACTGCTATTGCAAAAAGGATTAATCGACGAAATCAATATTGGCACATATATATTTAAAAAATAGATGTATAATGTCTAGAAGCATTGGCATTGGATGATAATTAAAACAATGAACTCATGGATATAATTTTGTTTATAGAGCTTGGTAAACGATATGTTCCTGGGGGTAAATAAAAATGAACCACTGATGTTTTGTCATCTGCCAACGAAATTGAAACAAAAATGTGTCGTCAAACTTAGATACAGATAACGAATGGTTGCTATCTTGGAACATGAAGTATCTGTTAATGTTTTCAACAAAATACATAAGGTGTAACGTAATCATTATGCAATATGACATAAGCCAGAGGAGTACAGGAAGATGTTAACAAAACAAAAACATTTTCACAATAATGTAATGCCAGTTCGTATGCAATAGTGAAATTGTGCATGTATTTACGACTGCAATATACGACATCTCGAACATAATTTCTCTCAATGCCACATTTTTACAGATTCATTAGGTCAATAGTCTTTAACCCATTTATGCCTAGCGTTTAGAAAAAAAGGTCTTGGCAAACAGCGTAGACCAAGATGAGACGCCGCATAATGCGGCGTCTCATCAGGGTCTGCGCTGTTTGCTTTCAGGAAATACTGTTAGAAATATTCTAAATATAGAAATAAATATACTAAACATTCCTAACTTTGGAAATAAATTGATGCAATTTGGAAGGATGGGATAGTCCCCTAGGCATAAATGGGTTAAATAATGACGTCCGGAACTGAAGGAGAGTGTGATATGAATATTTAGGGAACTGAAGAAGAGTGTGATATGAATATTGAGGGAACTGAAGAAGAGTGTGATATGAATATTGAGGGAACTGAAGAAGAGTGTGATATGAATATTGAACTGAAGAAGAGTGTGATATGAATATTGAGGGAACTGAAGAGGAGTGTGATAAGAATATTGAGATAATGACGTCCTGAACTGAAGAAGAGTGTGATATGAATATTAAGCACGCCTGCATTATCTAATTTTACAAGAACACAAATGACATAATTTTGCTAAATTCCAGGTCAGAGTTATTGAACTTGGCCAGTCACCTCACACACTAAACCCAGACACATGTGAATTTGAAATAAATACATGTAAGAGAACCACCGCTATGGAAGATATTGACCTAACCTACGTTTTCCTTCACCATTATAACGCGAACGCCGACGGCGGAAATTTGTTTTGTGGCATAGCGCGGAGCATTCGGAAAATATTCGTGAAGAAACATGGAAGAAGGTAAGAAGCGGCCAGAACAAACAGAATGAAGAAGCTATGGTATAGCAGCTCAGACGACATCCACAAATCTAAAAATATTCTTTTGCAAGTTTTGTTGCTAAAATGTCGCATTTGCATTCGTGTATTTTCGACGTAATTGTGAATTCACTGCGCTCTTTGCGTGTCTAATACCACTGTAACATTGTCGTGCGCACTGACTTTCTTCTGGGTTATGGCGTTCAATAGCGCCACACTATGACATTTTAGCCAGAATACCGCGAGATCAACCAACATTTTCAGTTACTCTTATCACGTTAAACGTTGACGTAGTAAAGTCGCCACATTGTCCGCTCTTCTCGATTGGGCGTTGTCTTCATGCGTTCTTACTACGACCGCACGCTGTCCTTGGCGATCCTGTATTGCCGTAAGAACGTAGTGACAACGCCGGTCAGGTGTGACGGGGGTATAATATCATTGCTTATGTCAGCGTGATAATGTCAAGGCCTGAAATAGCGTGGGAATGTCAAGGCTTGAAACAACGCAGCTGTTTTTGTCGTAATCATAAACATTATGACTTAATATTGAAGATTGTGTTTGCCCACTTAAACTTTTACAAATCACAATTTAATGATTATTACATTGAAACTATTTTGATCGGAGGATTAATGTGCGCAATTGCGACTACTCTGTCATGCGTGGCTAATGCGCCATTAAATCGAACAAAAAATGCCTTTAAACTCTCATTCCAAATTAAGTTTAGTCTATTTATACAATAATTAATCCAGTTCATACGCATGGTCGTTGCGTGATTTTCACAAGTAAACCAAAACTTAGCAAGTAATTCTTAATAGGTTTTTAACACAGAAGCACTTTGATATATGCTTCGAAAAAACCTTCCAGCTCTATGGCATTTGACTTCAATTGGAATCTCAGCAACTTCAAACAGTATCCATATAATTACAACGGATGAGGCGGCAATGCACACCAAACCGACTAGCAACATACCTATTGTTCTTGAATGCACGTCACTGTATTGGATTCCTCGTGAATGAGCCATATTTTCGGCCCCTATTCTGTGCCAGTGAACATACATGGACATATTTGTATGTCCTTGATATGCACACTATGGAATGGGCTTTATATTGACATAAATGCATAACTTTGAGTTTTACCAATTCAACGCTGTAATAAAAATTCAAAATTACAATCTATTTTAACTATTAAGGTTTTAAATCGTAAGTAACTTGTATTGCTTATCTGAGAAAATATTAACTGGTGTTCAAAATGAGGGTCAACTTAAGATTTTTCAATAATATTGTCTTAACTTGTGAAAGGTCTGTACATTTACCATACTTATTCGAGATTATCCTTTCATTATCCAGTCTTGACAAACTTAAACACCTTTCGGTTTTATTACCTCATGGTGCATACATTGCAGAGAAAAACAATCAAAAGAACATTGCATTAACAAATTAAAGTATATAATTGTTTTGTCATGTGTATTACTAGGCTTATTTAGATCTTGCAGCCCCCTATATGAAAGGGGATGTTGAGTATTTTGATTAAATATTTTCAGACATTTAGATTTAATTTGAGATTGTATTACTATAATTTAATACGTTTGTATAGTAAACCCCAAAGTCAAAACAGTTGATGATGATAATTTATATAGTGATAATTGGTGCTTTAATATGTTTGTATAGCATGATTTACAAATAAATAAATTGACAGATTAAAGATTGTAAATACTGCTGTACTTCTTTATGAAGTTGATACTGAATTTCTTTTGTACCTAACATGCATTACTGGTATTTTTATGACCATTACAATGTAATTTATTTATGAATTTAGTGTTTAATTTTATTAACTAACGAAACTTTTATGGGCCTGATATGGGAAACTAAAGAAACTTTAATAGACCACAGACAAGCGTTATATGGTTTATATTTTTATTTGTTATGAAACCACTGTTTTATCAACATGCAAACTCAGATATTATATGCAACTTATCAATATCAGTAAAACATAGAATCAAAAACCATACATATACCCTTATGGAATTATATACACTTTGTTTTGAGTATACACAAATAAATCTGAAATTGTTTTTTTTTCATAAAGTTGAGAGAAAAAGCTTTCCTTTGACACAACTGAATAAAGCCCGAATCTCTGCCTGTCACTGAGGTTTTAACATTTAGACATTTGATGCATTACAACACCGTCCGTTTGTTTCGATGATGTTCAAATACTTCTTACACAACTTCGCATGTTAAAATTAGCCAAAATCTTGTGACTACCGGTAATCATTGTCAAGTATGACAAAAAGAAGAATATTTTGTGTAACTTAATTTAACGTTTTGGTAAATTGATAAAATAAAAAAAAGTTGTTTCAGATTCGCAAATTTTCGTTTTAGTTACGATATTTTTGAGGAAATGGTAATACTGACCACTTACCATGCTCTTCAATATCCATGTATTCAGATTTATTGCTGGATGCAATTTTTCAGTTCACACTTACGTTGGCAATTCATCACTTTCATGCACAGACAACGTCTTGGAGAACGAACCATCATCATCATTATAATCTGCCATGACAATATTGCATATTTGAGCTAAATTGGTCATTGTCGGCTCGGGTACTACTTACGTGTACCCCGGGTACACGTAAGTATACTTACATGTACCCCGGGTACAGTAAATATACTTAAACGTACCCGGAAATTTTAACGCTAAAGCGGTCGTTGTCGGCTTTTTTTTATAATAAATAATTATTTTAATATTTATGTCAATTTTCTGTTAAATGGCCTCTATATTATCGAAACTCATACTCACAAAACATGTTGATCCATTAAAAAAATTAAATGTGTTTCGTAATTACGGTAATCGGTAGCGCGTTTTACGACATCGGATTTTGGGCGAGAATAAAACTCGGGTACAGTCTAATGTCGGCCGAGTAGGTTTTAGTATATTTACCGTACCCGGGGTACATCTAAGTATACTAACATGTACCCGGGGTACATGAAAGTAGTACCCGAGCCGACAATGACCAATCGAGCTATACTATTGCGTTGTTATCACCCGTGCAATTGGACTCTCCCTGGTTTATCGGCAACCGCATCTATTAATAGCCTAAGATTATAATTGAGCTTAGCAAAAATACTACGCCATGAAGACGCAGCAAAAAGTGGACTATTTTAATCATTCATTAACAATCTCTTTCGCGACACGTATAATACAATCATTGTTTGTTGATGCTTTTCTATATTAGCTCCGTTCGAAACTATTACATTTAACACGACATTCATATAATGTTTCCATTTGTGAATGAATATAGTTGGAGAACTCAAACCTGTTGAATACATTATACAACTCTTTCTCGCGCGGATACGTAGCTCCCAGTAGAATCGACCTGGCTTGGTTCAATGTTACGGTGGTTGGTTAACGCTGATATTCTGCCAGGTAGATCCGTTATCCGAGCTGTACTAAGAATCCAGCCCGATGTATGTTGCGGTCACCGTGACTTTGTCAGCCGAAACCATGTGAAATGATACGTGCTGTGATAACCATGTGAAAATATAACACTTTCATCAACATTTAGCTTGGTGATTATATTAAATATTTTATCGTGTAAAATCAAACAAAACTTTATTGTTTTTGAATTACTACTGCATACATAGAACTAAAGATTGTGTTGTGTAGGCTTGTGGACAATCTTGAATTTAAGTGTGTATTTATTGTTTAGGTAGTGTACACTTCGAAAATAATAATTGTACACAAGTTTGTTCAGACGTATAGGCGCCGCAACCATTCGGTCCAAAATAACTCAATGTTAAATGTGACCAACTACATCTTTCAACAAGAACTTTCTTTGTGCACAAATAGCTTTACACAAACACACGTAAAAAAAACACATCAGAATAATCGGAGGATTAATGTGCGCAATTGCGACTACTCTGTCATGCGTGGCTAATGCGCCATTAAATCGAACAAAAAATGCCTTTAAACTCTCATTCCAAATTAAGTTTAGTCTATTTATACAATAATTAATCCAGTTCATACGCATGGTCGTTGCGTGATTTTCACAAGTAAACCAAAACTTAGCAAGTAATTCTTAATAGGTTTTTAACACAGAAGCACTTTGATATATGCTTCGAAAAAACCTTCCAGCTCTATGGCATTTGACTTCAATTGGAATCTCAGCAACTTCAAACAGTATCCATATAATTACAACGGATGAGGCGGCAATGCACACCAAACCGACTAGCAACATACCTATTGTTCTTGAATGCACGTCACTGTATTGGATTCCTCGTGAATGAGCCATATTTTCGGCCCCTATTCTGTGCCAGTGAACATACATGGACATATTTGTATGTCCTTGATATGCACACTATGGAATGGGCTTTATATTGACATAAATGCTTAACTTTGAGTTTTACCAATTCAACGCTGTAATAAAAATTCAAAATTACAATCTATTTTAACTATTAAGGTTTTAAATCGTAAGTAACTTGTATTGCTTATCTGAGAAAATATTAACTGGTGTTCAAAATGAGGGTCAACTTAAGATTTTTCAATAATATTGTCTTAACTTGTGAAAGGTCTGTACATTTACCATACTTATTCGAGATTATCCTTTCATTATCCAGTCTTGACAAACTTAAACACCTTTCGGTTTTATTACCTCATGGTGCATACATTGCAGAGAAAAACAATCAAAAGAACATTGCATTAACAAATTAAAGTATATAATTGTTTTGTCATGTGTATTACTAGGCTTATTTAGATCTTGCAGCCCCCTATATGAAAGGGGATGTTGAGTATTTTGATTAAATATTTTCAGACATTTAGATTTAATTTGAGATTGTATTACTATAATTTAATACGTTTGTATAGTAAACCCCAAAGTCAAAACAGTTGATGATGATAATTTATATAGTGATAATTGGTGCTTTAATATGTTTGTATAGCATGATTTACAAATAAATAAATTGACAGATTAAAGATTGTAAATACTGCTGTACTTCTTTATGAAGTTGATACTGAATTTCTTTTGTACCTAACATGCATTACTGGTATTTTTATGACCATTACAATGTAATTTATTTATGAATTTAGTGTTTAATTTTATTAACTAACGAAACTTTTATGGGCCTGATATGGGAAACTAAAGAAACTTTAATAGACCACAGACAAGCGTTATATGGTTTATATTTTTATTTGTTATGAAACCACTGTTTTATCAACATGCAAACTCAGATATTATATGCAACTTATCAATATCAGTAAAACATAGAATCAAAAACCATACATATACCCTTATGGAATTATATACACTTTATTTTGAGTATACACAAATAAATCTGAAATTGTTTTTTTTTCATAAAGTTGAGAGAAAAAGCTTTCCTTTGACACAACTGAATAAAGCCCGAATCTCTGCCTGTCACTGAGGTTTTAACATTTAGACATTTGATGCATTACAACACCGTCCGTTTGTTTCGATGATGTTCAAATACTTCTTACACAACTTCGCATGTTAAAATTAGCCAAAATCTTGTGACTACCGGTAATCATTGTCAAGTATGACAAAAAGAAGAATATTTTTGTGTAACTTAATTTAACGTTTTGGTAAATTGATAAAATAAAAAAAAGTTGTTTCAGATTCGCAAATTTTCGTTTTAGTTACGATATTTTTGAGGAAATGGTAATACTGACCACTTACCATGCTCTTCAATATCCATGTATTCAGATTTATTGCTGGATGCAATTTTTCAGTTCACACTTACGTTGGCAATTCATCACTTTCATGCACAGACAACGTCTTGGAGAACGAACCATCATCATCATTATAATCTGCCATGACAATATTGCATATTTGAGCTAAATTGGTCATTGTCGGCTCGGGTACTACTTACGTGTACCCCGGGTACACGTAAGTATACTTATATGTACCCCGGGTACAGTAAATATACTTAAACGTACCCGGAAATTTTAACGCTAAAGCGGTCGTTGTCGGCTTTTTTTTATAATAAATAATTATTTTAATATTTATGTCAATTTTCTGTTAAATGGCCTCTATATTATCGAAACTCATACTCACAAAACATGTTGATCCATTAAAAAAATTAAATGTGTTTCGTAATTACGGTAATCGGTAGCGCGTTTTACGACATCGGATTTTGGGCGAGAATAAAACTCGGGTACAGTCTAATGTCGGCCGAGTAGGTTTTAGTATATTTACCGTACCCGGGGTACATCTAAGTATACTAACATGTACCCGGGGTACATGAAAGTAGTACCCGAGCCGACAATGACCAATCGAGCTATACTATTGCGTTGTTATCACCCGTGCAATTGGACTCTCCCTGGTTTATCGGCAACCGCATCTATTAATAGCCTAAGATTATAATTGAGCTTAGCAAAAATACTACGCCATGAAGACGCAGCAAAAAGTGGACTATTTTAATCATTCATTAACAATCTCTTTCGCGACACGTATAATACAATCATTGTTTGTTGATGCTTTTCTATATTAGCTCCGTTCGAAACTATTACATTTAACACGACATTCATATAATGTTTCCATTTGTGAATGAATATAGTTGGAGAACTCAAACCTGTTGAATACATTATACAACTCTTTCTCGCGCGGATACGTAGCTCCCAGTAGAATCGACCTGGCTTGGTTCAATGTTACGGTGGTTGGTTAACGCTGATATTCTGCCAGGTAGATCCGTTATCCGAGCTGTACTAAGAATCCAGCCCGATGTATGTTGCGGTCACCGTGACTTTGTCAGCCGAAACCATGTGAAATGATACGTGCTGTGATAACCATGTGAAAATATAACACTTTCATCAACATTTAGCTTGGTGATTATATTAAATATTTTATCGTGTAAAATCAAACAAAACTTTATTGTTTTTGAATTACTACTGCATACATAGAACTAAAGATTGTGTTGTGTAGGCTTGTGGACAATCTTGAATTTAAGTGTGTATTTATTGTTTAGGTAGTGTACACTTCGAAAATAATAATTGTACACAAGTTTGTTCAGACGTATAGGCGCCGCAACCATTCGGTCCAAAATAACTCAATGTTAAATGTGACCAACTACATCTTTCAACAAGAACTTTCTTTGTGCACAAATAGCTTTACACAAACACACGTAAAAAAAACACATCAGAATGCTGATAGAAAGGCTGAAGACAATAAATCAGACTTACAAATACACGTGAATGAAGGTTACAATTGTCGGTGTATATATCACTGGGGGCTGACGAGGTATAAGCGTAGTCCGTTTCACTACGAAGTCGGGTATATGTTATACTACGAAAACATTGTGTACATACACATGACATCGAAGAACGGATAAGTGGAAATTTGTGTTTAAAACAGGTAATATTATGCTTTTGTAATAACAAAACTCTGAATTTAAGCACAATGACATTTCATAGGTCTGTTACATCAAATTATGATTCAACATGTGTCTGGTTTATGCGTTAAACATTAAATTTACCGCTGATTTATCAAACCGAAGTCAAGTTTTATTTTACAAAAATGCAATTAAGGTTTACAACTATGTTTAATTGACACAATTTTACAATTTCCATATTGATGTATGTATCGTTAAGCCACTGGTGTGTTCAGAAATGTATAGGGTGACCCAGTTGTCAGAAATAAAGGCTAAATAGTATTATAATGTATGATCATGTCTCTGACAGTATACGTATATGCCTCGCTACGACAACGCTTTAGCGTGTATGCGTTCCTCACATAGGACGTATTGGTTATCTCTCAAAGGCGAAATAAAGAACATGGTTTTTTTTTTAAATACAGAGTCATGGAGTGGCTGGATGTTTCCTTTGAGGAAGAGATAGTAACAACGACACAACATGATCCGAAGCGCACAGTCGACATGGTAATGCACATTATTATGATATAATTAAATTCACGACTAGGCCAAAGGAAACGATCAAAATCGAAAATCCATATATAAGACGACAGTTGAGAGTCGAGAACCTATTGTTTTCGGTCTCAATATAAATTACGCATCTTCACCTTGTGACAATCCCTTATACGTTCTTTTGGATAGAGACCGACGATAGGTTTTTAGCATACGGTATTCTTTATCAAATAACAGTCGATGCTCGTTATGTTATCTCGAAACTCTGCTTATGTCAAAGTAAAGCCCTTGTCCCAACTTCGATCCTTCTTTATCTCATACGGATTTTAATTTTTACATTTTATCTGTCAAAGCGATTTTCTTGAAAATCGGTTATCGCCAACTAATTTTGAGATGAATTTCATGTTCGTATACATGATTTTACCTGTAAAATCAACACCTGTAACAGCCGTAAGGTGTGGAAAGTAGGACCCCTATGGCACAAATCCGCAATTTCCTAATCAATGTATTGTTGTTAAAGGGGCCTTTTCACAGATTTTGGCATTTTTTAATTCATTCATTAAATGCTTTATATTGATAAATGTAAACATTGGATCGTAAAGGCTTCAGTAAAAAATCAAGAATAAAATTAAAAAAAGGAAAAGAACATTGCCCGGAGCAGGTTTCGAACCAGTGACCCCTGGAGTCCTGCCAGAGTCCTGAAGTAAAAACGCTTTAGCCTACTGAGCTATTCCGCCGAGTACACATATCTGACGTATTTTCTACCTTATATAAGCAATCTTCGTAGTTTCACAAAATTTAACGACAAAAACAGAACTCTCCAAATTATTCAATCGTTTCGCGTTGCAACGCTTTATAATTTTTAGGTTTTAAAATCGTCAAAAGATGCATATAATGGCTATATTAGACCACGGTAAATGTTCAGTATTACTGTTTCCTCACAAATATCATAACTAAAACGAAAATTTGCGAATCTGAAACAACTTTTTTCAATTTTGTCAATTTACCAAAGCGTGAAAAGATCCCTTTAAGGCTTGACAGTGGGTTTCTGTCACAGGTTATTGTTTACTGTGTACATGACGGCCGGTAAATTTACCTTGTGTTACACTGCGCTTAAGGTCCGGTCTCACTATGATGCCGGCATAGCCCCGGCGCGTGATCAGGCATCTACCGGGATGAACCGGGGCCATACCGGGATGAACCGGTGCTCCACCGTGATGAACCGTAGACGACCGGGGACAACCGGGGCTGCACTGGTTAAATATTAAAATGTTTAATACCTCCGAGATGAACCGCGAGTCACCGGGTAGGACCGACAACGACCGGCGTGGCACTGTGAACAACCGGAACTGCACCGGTACGGCACCATACCTCCACCGGGGCCCAAACAGACCCCGGCAGAGCTACGGGGAGCCTGGTGAATGCCGACAGAGTCCCGGTATAGCTACGGTGCATAATTAAACCGGCGCTCTGACGGTTCCATCCCGGTTGTGTCTACATAGTCCGAAAGTACCAGTGGCTCGGGAAATATCTGACAATGGGCGTGTTAATTCGTGATATCTTTCGCACAGGACTTTCTGTCACTGTAGATTTTATCGGAATTATCAATTTGCCAGAAACCGGATTGAATGTAATATTTTCAGCATACTTTTTAATGTCGCCACCCATAATATTGAACGTGCGATTTCTGTATTGTACACCTGGTGCAGTGTCACAAGGCATCTCCCACATAAAGGGAACCTTTTCGTTTGGATGCTCATGCGCACAATCAAGCACAGCATCTTTTGCACTGGGAAATGGTAGTCTGCAGTAACTGCAAACTGCATGTGATATGTCCTGAAAAGGATACAGAGACTTCGTTGAGTAACCTATACATTATATTTGTACTTCGTAGCACAACCAATACATACTCTGTGCGAAACCTATACATAAAGCGACTTGTAATTTCCTTCGAAACAAAGCATTTGAATAATTAAAATACATGTTCGTAACCGTTTTTGTACTTTAAAATGTGTAATGTACAATGAATCAAAGTAACATGTAGTTTTATTCGATTTAAGTTACCGTAATTGGCTATTTTAACATAATAACCACCTTATGCATTGCTTCAAATCAAAATATTTCGATTTTACCTCAAAATAAATGTACAGGCTGAAACTACGCACATTTGTTATTAGTTTGTTATTGAAAATAAGTACCTACCATTACTGGATGTTCCGTTCTCTAATCCATAAACACCAGAAAAGATGACACTCGCCTGATAAAGTAGTGTATGTACACAATGTTTTCGTAGTAAAACATATACCCGACTTCGTAGCGAAACGGACTACGCTTATACCTCGTCAGCCCCCAGTGTATATTGTCTTTTCATTTTTTCATTTTGCACTCGACAACCCCCCCCCCCCCCCGCCGACAACTATATTGACAATCGGAATACAGTGTGTTTTCCCGTTTATATCACGAGATATTAATCTTGATTCGCCTTATTGAAACGCACAAAACAAGTCTTCATTGAACGGACCCAAAGTGTTGTTTACACTTTAAAGGGATCTTTTCACGCTTTGGTAAATTGACAAAATTGTAAAAAGTTGTTTCAGATTCGCAAATGTTCGTTTTAGTTATGATATTTGTGAGGAAACAGTAATACCGAACATTTACCATGGTCTAATATAGCCATTATATGCATCTTTTGACGATTTAAAAACCTGAAAATTATAAAGCGTTGCAACGCGAAACGATTGAATAATTTGGAGAGTTCTATTGTTGTCGTTTTATTTTGTGAAACTACGAATATAGCTTATATAAAGTATAAAATACGCCATACATATATACCTGGCAGGATGGCCGAGTGGTCTAATTGGTTTTTATTCCAGGACTCCAGGGGTCACTGGTTCGAGTCCTGCTGCTGGCTACTTTTTTTCCTTTTTTTAAATTTTATTCTTGATTTTTTACTGGAGCTTTTTAGATCCAATGTTTACATTTATCAATATAAAACATTTAATGATAAACTTCAAAACATGCCAAAATCTGTGAAAAGGCCGCTTTAAGAAGGATGGTGTACTTTAGCGGCTCGTTAATTAAAACATCTCGAGATGGAAAGGCGATATAAAAGTTAATTTATATACATAATACATCTTGTTGCAAATCGTGAAAAAAATTATGTTATATTTACTCGTCGGTTTCGTAATTTTATAAGATACACTCAGCGAAAAGAAATACACGTAAATGTACTTATCAGCTGTGAAAACCGTAGTGTTAGCGTTATCAAACATTATTTGTGATGGTACGTATTTGGTTATCTTAAAACGGATTTAGTTATATTATAAGTCACAAAATTTAAGTCGCCATAGTAAGTGCCCAATTCCATGAATATTAAATACCTACGCCAATTTGCTGAGCACATAATTGATTTTATTACAACGAATTATTGAATGTGCTTCTTTTAATTAGTTCATAAGTCAAATATATAAACTTTCTCGCTTAAAGTCCGTCACACCTTTGGCGCACGCCGAAACAAGGTATCGTATATGTCGCAGCAATGAATAATGTGTCGATGTATTGTATGAACATGAATATCTGAAAATAATAGTGACACTTGTCTTAGTGCAAAGCAATTTTACATAAACGACTTTTTGATTATACAATCAGTATGTCATTTTATTATTGAATGTTTTAAGTTCAAGATGCAAAAGAGTGTATTTTTTATTTCTTATTTTTCAGCATTTCCTTTTTGAAAAGTATTCACGAGGTAGTCGGAAACACTGAAAAATATGTCTATTAGAAGTGCAAACATTCGTTTTAAAAGTACAAATCAAAACGACCGACACGACGGCAGTGTTGTAAAACGTAAACTTGTATTACGTGCACCTTTATATCATCGGAATGCGATCATCAATCTTGCAAAAATATGTCCAAAAAATATTTTATGGTTATATTGCTACGATGTATCTCACTAGATCTATTTGAATAAGCTTGTCTGTAATGTAACATAAAATTTTATAAAATCAATATTAATTGAGTTTTGCGTTGTAATAATTAAATGATTGTCATTTGCCGGTTAATGTTGCATTCTATGACAGTTGCATATCAATATTAAATAATAATTTACCAACGTTGACACGCAATAGACGCACCAAATAAATTGTTTCGTGTTACACGAATCTACTTATTGTATAATACCAGTACAATATTATTTTAACTTGTTGCCCTCTAAATTATATGTAAAATATTTAATAGTGAATACTTCTTCCATGTTTACAACACTAATCTCCATTTTATTTTCCTTATACAAGTCTAATTCTGGATAACTGCAGAAACGATTTTTCCAATAAAAAGTGCAGTAGTTTGTTCGTCAAAAATGTGTTTTAAGGAACAAGTTTATCAACGAAAAGCAAAAACAAATAATTTAGCAAGTTATTTCAAGTTGGAAGGGGGTAGCGAAATAATTAGGTAGGAAACAACGAAAGCAAAAACAGAGAAACTGGATACATCCCAGAATAAGTATCTGAGGAGATTAATCTAAATCCGTTCGCATCAGTAAGTTGATGATATATTAACATTGCATACATTCATTAAACATTGTGGATACTATTGGAAAGATATATGCCAAACCAACAAGAACAAGGAAACTAACAATAACTTAAATAATCCCACAAATGTCTCCGATTAATGGTTCCAATTTGTTACATTTTCAGTTTGTTGCGATGACAGTGATAAGGATTATCGGGCGAGTACTTAGTGTACAGGGGGAAAATGATCGCAAGTAGTGTTTAGGATACCGAACGATTACGTTTTCCGGTTTCTTCAAAAGTGTGCAGTTGGACATGTCTTCGCCACATATGTCATGCTTGCTTTGGGGGTTGCCGCTGCGGTCCTCTCGGATGTTGTCGTAGAGAGCGTCTGGCCGAAAGTCAAACACCTTCAGTGTGTCGGTAAAGCGCGTTGCCCAGTAGAGCTCGCGCTCTTCCGGATATGGCTCCTGGAGTTGATCGAAGTAGAGATTCGTCGCCTGTGCCATGATGACCTTTAAGGAGAATAAAGATATACATGTATCAGTGACTGCAATATGATATGAGCCTGAACTGGAGCTGAGACCAACGCGTTTGACTGCATTTACGTTTTAAACTATTGTATTGACAATAGAAATGGCGCTTGTAAGCCTTTACATATATTAACTAAGTTACCTTATATCCGGCGTTGGCATACTTGTATGCGTTACTACCGCTGCCCCACTCCCAAATGCTGTTCCAAGGGTTAACATACAGGTCCACTTTTGAGAGGTTGCTGGCCGGAAGAGGCTCCCTGCCGTCCGAAAATATTCCTCCCACTCACTGAGCGACATGCAACCCGCGGCCGCAAGCTTTGCTACACGCTCGACGAATTAATTTTGAGATGCGTAAAAAGCAACGCTATTTGTAAAATAAACGAAACGCACTAAAATACTTCACTAAATATTGATAACAGCTTAAATGCGTAGAAATAATTTGTTAAAGTAAGTGTAAGATCGTAGTGTTAGGTAATGATGGGTCTTGTGAGACAATTTTTCACTAGAGGAAACACTTTTAATCAACGTGTAAACCAACCATGGGTGATGTTATACCGCGGGTTGTTCACTAAGAATTCCTCGCATCTGGGCGACTTTTCCCAGGCCCCGTGGACTACCTCGTACCCACCGAAAATCGTAGATCTTCAGGGGCTAAATGTCCGCGTGCAGAGTTAAGAAAAGAGGAAGACTATATACGCGGAACACATGGCATGGATTCAATACATGTATACTTTGAAATCAGAGGAAACATGGTATGTTTACCTTAACGTTTAATATCTGAATTTAAATGACGTGTTTTTAATGTACACGTATATCAGACGTATTTATGTTGCACAATGTTCTTTTATATAGATAAGACAATAATTAAAACGGCTGTGTAAGATGTCGCCCATTGCAATGAAAATGTTAATATAGTTCAAAGCTCGGATTACAATAAGCTATTACATTCGCTAGCAGTATTCGTTTGCCTTCGGTTGTCAAGCGTTTATGTGTGCTTTAATATGGACTGTGTTGTTAAGAATAGCCAAGTTTAAAAAGAACTAGTTTCGTTGCCATACTTTAACCCATGTATGCCTAGTGTCTTTGAAAAAAAAAGCCTTGGCCTGATGCGGCGTCTCATCTGGGTCTGCGCTGCTGTTTGCTTCAAGGAATTTCTGTAAGAAATATTCTAAATATAGAAATAAATATACTTGAAATCTCTAATTTTGGGAAAAAAAAATGTTCCAATTTAGAAAGATGGGATAGTCCACTAGTAATATATGGGTTAACAGCATAGATACCCTTGTCTATAAAGACGTGCGTGGAATTGATGCATGGGTTTACCAACTTTGCACGGACAGGTATGAACAACTGTCGTCTGGATCAAAGAGGCGATACTCGGATGATTTCGTTTTTCTAAAACGATTTTCAATCGACGCGATCGCGGCGTGACAGTGACCTTGCATGTCGAACTCTTGAACTACCTTTATGTGAGTTTTCTTCGCGTAGGAACGTAGTTCGCGATATTGCGATTTTGTGAAAAAAATCCACTTCCGGAGGAGTTTGCAAGTGGACCGGTCCTGAATTGCGTAATAATGCATTCATTTTCTTGCGGGTGATGACATCTTTTGCGCCAAATTACTGATAATGCGAAAAATGCTTATAGGTGTGTTAAGATTGTTATGTTATTTAGCCACCGAAAAATTAAATATAGCATACTAGAACACCAAATCAATACTTTAATTAGAAATGTGTCTTAGACAATGATTCCAAAACAACAAATCTACTATATATTCTACAGCGTATAAATGATTCCCAGGCTATAATTCATCCAGAACGGATAGCTGTTAGAAATCTATTCATAGCATGGGTAAGGTCATTCAGGTGCAAAGGTTCAAACAAAAAACTCTAAGCAGTTAGGAGATTATTGGGACTGTATAAAGTTTTGAGCAAAAAAAGAGAGACAATTATGCTTTAATTTGCAAAAAAAACGTATAGGATGATAAACCCCTTCCTTTTAACGCGTATAATTTAATCATCACAGATCTAAATTAAAAAAACAACAACAACAATAATATACGATAAATTTAATATTTAATTAATGTCACTGTGTACTTGAATTTATCCGTATCGTCCTAGAAAGGCTTATACGGCTCGAGAAGCTAGTCCGTGTACATATTTCATCAACTTCTCGGTTAGATTCAAGAACACCATGACACTAACAGAGTTTTATCTACGTACCGTACAACGTTATTCGTTAAATGCCATGCTGAGTTCTATGTAAGAATTGCAAAGAGTCTATAGTTTCTTTGGGGAGTCGATAAATTCACACATCGATTCCATCAGTCAACGAGTATTTCTGGTTCTCATACTTTCTCTTTTTTACGCGCATAATTTACATGTATAACAACGTAAGCTCATCTGGTTTTGTTGTTATTCCTACCTACTTACGCTAAAAGGTCACTTATTTGCAACTTTGAACTGCTACCATTTTTCGATGTTATCAAGACTTAGGTGAATTCCTGCAGTCCTTCGATGTCTAGTCTCCAGCCTTCGTCATCCTTGAGGTGGAGATGCAGCACGTTCGTCTTTTGCATCGCCATGACTTCAATGCCACGCTTGACGTCATCAATCCTATGAAAGTTTCCAGCGACGTCAAGAAGCATTCCCTTCAGCGGTACCGCGGCGATTCATGAACCGTCATTGCACGAATATTTGAACCGCTTGCTACGTCAATAATTCTTCGGAGAGACTGTCCGTCGTTGAACATGCCCGCCGAGTCACTTGCTTCTAGCCGTATGACGTGCACGTCGACGTTTAAAGTACACCATTCAGGTTGAATGGTGGTGTTATTTGATAGAGGGTATGCGTACACACAATTCAAAAGCTTTTTTAACAGACATCGTTGAACTGGTCCTTGTTCATGAAAATAATTATTACTCGCTATGCTTGAGACATCATTTGTGTCGGATATCAAATGCAAAGAGCAACGTATTGTTTAGTTCGTTTTGCTATTCATAGTAACTGAGCCGATTTAATTATATATATTTGTTTCATTTACAAATTCTAAACAAAATCATATGAGATGTATCATGTAAATAATAACGAACATCCGTTGATATTTTATATGATAAGATCGTTTTTAAATGAATATGCTGGTCAATGTTAAATAGTTAGCTTTGTTGAGGTAAAGTTTGTATACGTGGTTCCTCAATATACATATGGTATCATGACCTTAGCATGCACATTTGGTTGATCGACGTTTATACCTATTGTAAATACTCGCCAATCAACCATTTATATCAGTGTTTAACTGAAAACCGCAAACCAAATAAAAACAAAAAGTTGTTAATACTAAGAGGCTCTGTGATGAATAACTATAATCTACGTTATCATCTTGAAGCAAATCAGTCATTATAAAAAATGATTTGGAAAATGTATCAATGCAGTTAAATAAATATATGGAATGTGCATGTGTGTATAAACCTTTTAAAGTTATTTCTGATCTATATCATACCAATACAATACTGTAAATTTTGCGATTAATGTTACACGAAACGAATATGTTTCAAAATGGATCGCTAGGTCCTGTCTTGGATCTGGTATATTGCTTTGCATTGCGTTTAAAAAACAACAACAATACAATATACGTTGATGGATAAGTCCAGAAGTGCCATCTTCATACGTAATCATAAAAACGTTTTCTTAAATGTAACAAAATAGTAACTTACCTCTCCGTATTGAAAATGACACTAAATATCCATATATTATTCAGTAGCTTAATCATAATTATGCACTTGTAATTTATTCCCCGTTTGTAACGATGTGGTTGTGATATTTGTTTAATACTTATAATTAAATTTACATATTTATGTCTCTCAAAATAGTAGTATGATAAATTGCAATGATTCAAAAGTACTTTTGCGTTAAAATAGTTATAAATGTTTAGGTTGTGCGTGCAATGAAGATTTCGACCACAACTAAACCGATAATTTAGAGGTATATTTTTATAATTTCATGACTGCTTATATTTAAAGAGCGTTACAATTAAAAAAAATGGAAAAACAACAAGGCAGGAAAAGAAAGCTTAAAAATACACACATTTATCGTTTAATCAATATCAAATGCTAATGTTTTATTACCGAAATTGTATTTGCAGTGTGAGTATGCGTCATCAGTGTTAAATCGTTCAATGAAAGAGTGCCAAACAACGATCATACTTGTGAATATAAGTCCGAATCTGCCTAGCGGTTTAGTAGATGCTCTTCGAATGAGAAGTTTCCGGATACATACTCAGACTGAATAGCATCAAGATGGTGTCATTAACCCTTTGCATGCTGGGTAATTTGTCGTCTGCTAAAATGTCGACTGCTGAATTTCTAAAATTAGCATTTTCTTCGATTTTTTTTTCAAAGAATACTATCAAAAGAGCAAACAGTTTGGATCCAGATGAGACGCCACGTTCTGTGGCGTCTCATCTGGATCCAAACTGTTTGCAAAGACCTTCAAAATTCGGTTCCAGCACTGTAAGGGTTAACGGATTTTCTATAGTAGTAACACTGTTTTTCTAAGATTTTACATTAATACCTGTTTTACGTGCTAACGTAACCCAGATTCAAACAGTCAACATTTATACATGTAGTCAAGTTAAACATTATTTCCACGCCTCATCAAGATAACGTGCATGATGCATACACCATATGTTAACAACGTTTGTATAAGCTATAACACGATGATCTAGTTGTTGGGGACACGTGACGAAGATTCTAAATTCTGGATAGAGTCCAAAACAATGAAATATTTAATATTATTTCACAATTCTAGAAGTCACATTTATGACAAGTTATACAAACTTTTGCCTCGAGAGTAATAACAAGCAGACCACAGGCACACGGCTCACATTGAGCCCTTTGTTCTCAGGTTAGCTTTACATGTAAACGGTTAATTGTTAAACCATTGCATCCCTCATATTTGTCGTTTGCTTTAAAGTTATGTGTTCCATTTTCTTTCTTAAGAGTGTTGATACGTGGTAACTATTTTAATTTGATTGCATCCAAAGCAATTAACATGTTTGGTATATTTGTTATAACGATCTTAAACACAAAATAGGGTATAATCGAATGGGTCGTTGAAATTGTGTTTTCTATTGTGATAGCAAATGCATAAAAAAGGAAAATATTCACGCTCATGTATAAATATATGTATTTTTATTAAGGGGGTCGTTAAGGAAATCAAAGGTCCATAAATTGTCCTTATGTCTCAACTCATTTAAATGATAATAATGATAAGGCTATTTGTTTAAGGATAGAACAGGCAATATCAATTGACTTCAATAAAGCACAAGAACACCATTGCCAGTTAATCAAATTCTTAAAATAAATCAAAGGCTGAAAGTAGTAAGGTCATGCTTTTTAAAACCCGTAAACCCTTTAATTTATCGAATTTAGTGCATATTCAAACGTTTTTGCACCTCACTTCGATTCAACAACGGTGTTTTCTGTGAGAACGAACATAAAATTGTTGCGAATTTGAACACATTCCTATCTCTTTGCCATTTCCATTCAAACAAGAATTGCGTTTGAACATCACAAGTTAATTCGCCCTCAATAACAATAAGGTTAAATAGGGCTTCGCATGTTACATTTTTCGCAACTTAAGTAGATTTTTTGGTTGAACCTTACACGTATGACCCGAAATTTAGTGACAGTCCGATTTTTCTGCATCTGACTAGGACAGCAATAATTATTTTACCTATGCTCAAGATTCCCATTGTTTTCAAATATGGATTTGTAAATTGTCTTCTTGTTAATGCACATGTCGGTAAAAACAAAAAAATGAATTTCATTGAATATAATTATACAGTACGAGCGCGTTGTATATGATAACAATGTACGATTTCTAATATAAAAGAAAGAACGAAAACTTGTACAAGTTTTGAAGAAAATGAAATTAGAAATCATCCATCGAGATTAAAAATATTAACTAATTTTGAAATTTCATTTAAAACAAAAGTTATAAAGTTAATGAAACTAGTTTAAGTGTTAAAATGTCAATTTCATTATCGAAACTTAAAATACAACTTTCTTTATCAAATGTGATGAAATCAAAACAAGGTCATGTCGTTGGACCAATGGTACAGGATAGAACCTTGGTGCGACTGGGCCCTGCACCCATTTGTTAGGGATTGCTAAAGCACTGATAGGGATACATGCTTATGATGTAAAGTGAATTTAATTAGAGGAGGGCTAGTATCTTATCACCATACCAGACTGTGGCTACTTTTATCAACTCAAGATATATCCATCGATAAGGCATATGTCAACACCCAAATAGTAATAAACTACATGACACAAGTTGCGGATAGGTATGAAATAATACACAGCAAGGGTATCTGGTGTAAATTTTGAGATCTTTGGTTGACTGCCTTTGATATCTGTGAAAGTAAAAAAAGTTAGATAGCAATTATTTATATCCATATTATTATCATGAATAAGAAATAAAAAAGCAGTTGATTGTTTATCAAATTAATGCTTACAACCCATGCACAATACCCTAAATATATTAAATTGAATAGTGAATATTTCAGTATGTAGGATACTTAATGATGTTAGCAAATAATATTGTTATAACTATTATTCTTATTGCCTTTTAAAATGTCTGCTAATAGTCTGCTAGTAATACAAAGTTCACATACTTATTTTCTGAAGTTAAGGATACATAATTGATACGGACAAGCCCACAACTATTTTTGTTGAGGGACCCATAGCCTGAAATATTATCAGTTCAAAGGTACTTAAGTATAGCCTTTTACTGTTGTACTGATCACAAATGAGACATTCGTGATACTAAGCAAAAGTTTCAAATATTTATTTTTCCAAACTCATTAATGCATTCATGCTTACAAAAATTAGGGCGTTTTGAAAAATACATAAAGGCATTATAACGATGCATTTCCACGTTTCTAGTAACATTAATAGATTTACATTTTCGTTTTAAGTCAAATATTTTAGTTTTAATATCTCTGGAAGGTAAATATTTTGTTAGCATTAACTTAATCTTGGGAACTATTTCCGGAACATTAAATATGTTGTTGGTTTAGTTATTCAACAGGCACATTTATTACTATTATTTAAATTTATTTTATTTACTTCAGGCGCAAAACGGTTTTATATAAGGTTTTTTGGTTATAACACTTGTTTTAGAGCTTAAATCACTAGACATCACCTTTCAGTGGTTAAATTTAACATGTATTTGTCTTTAATCGAACAAATTGGAAATAACAATTCCATAAGATTGTAGCAATGTTTGTATTTGTTCTCATTTTATCCTGTTCTTTCTTTCAATACTTACAGTTTTAATACAACTTTAACATTTTATTATGTAAGGTGATGTTAAAAGTAAAAAAGGGGGAAAATGTAGCAGCCGCCGCCGATTATTTTGCTTCTTAAAACGTCATGCGGGTCTTGGGTTAGGGGTAGGGTCTCAGGGGAAGGGTATTACAATTCTTTAATTGTAAGGACCCCCCCTGGTTATAGGACTAAAACGAGTTTTGATTTGTAAAATTAGTACTGAATTTACATAGAAAAGAGAAAAAGAACAAGAAGTGTCATTATAGACATTATAGTCAAGTGAAATTATAGCCCTATCTTTTCGGCTGAATCGACATGAAATACCGGACCGTTGGTTAACATTTAGATGTCAAGATATTGATCATTTCAATTTGGAAAAATACATTACCTAGAATAAACAACTGAAAATATCCACGTCTTCTTCCCTTAAGACGTGTAATGCAGCACAAGACACATGGCACTAGTTGTAATGCATCATTAACCGAAATAACTATTTTAACAGTCATAAAAACGCCGATTAAGAAATCGTCCAGTGTCATATTTCAATGGGTCAACTGTGAAAACAATGACCTAACCAATTATTTAATTACCATACGTATACCTTTAATGTGATGCCAGTTATGCACGGTTCGAATAGTATAGTTGTCAAAGTTGTCATTATCGATTGATACTACCATTGTTGAAATAACAAAGAACAATCCTTTCCTTTCATTATCATGACAATACTTTTACTTGGATATTAAATTACGTCTGCAAGAGCCAACAAAAATGTTAGTTTGTTTATAAGTTATGTATGTACAAGTGTAAAACGAATTAATGCTTTCCAAGCTTAAAGGGATCTTTTCACGCTTGGGTAAATTGACAAAATTGAAAAAAAGTTGTTTCAGATTCGC
This sequence comes from Dreissena polymorpha, assembly GCF_020536995.1. Lineage (NCBI taxonomy): Eukaryota > Metazoa > Mollusca > Bivalvia > Myida > Dreissenidae > Dreissena > Dreissena polymorpha. The sequence continues at coordinate 75,610,096 of NC_068355.1, read as the reverse complement.
AAATTTTCGTTATAGTTATGATATTTGTGAGGAAACAGTAATACTGAACATTTACCATGGTATAATATAGCCATTATATGCATCTTTTGACGATTTTAAAACCTAAAAAATATATAGCGTTGCAACGCGAAACGATTGAATAATTTGGAGAGTTCTGTTTTTGTCGTTAAATTTTGTGAAACTACGAAGTTTGCTTATATAAGGTATAAAATACGTCAAGTATGTGTACTCGGCGGAATAGCTCTGTAGGCTAAAGCGTTTTTACTTCAGGACTCTGGCAGGACTCCAGGGGTCACTGGTTCGAAACCTGCTCCGGGCAATGTTCTTTTCCTTTTTTTAATTTTATTCTTGATTTTTTACTGGAGCTTTTACGATCCAATGTTTACATTTATCAATATAAAGCATTTAATGAATAAGTTAAAAAATGCCAAAATCTGTGAAAAGGCCCCTTTAAAAGGAGCAAAGACATACATTAAGTATGAAAATGATAACTTGAGAAAAAAATGTATATTTCAAACAAAATAATTTTGAATAATTTTACAGTGAATGGGAACCGTTTAATGCTATTGTTTCATAAACTGAGAATTTATATTTGCTGCTTTATGTAGTTTTAGTACTTGTTACAAGTACTTAGGCGTAACGTTACTCAAACAAAATAAAATGACTTATGTGTTATAAAGAATAATTATAAGCACCTACTATTGCGGCCCTTTGCCTTTTCAACAATTATTTCGATGTAGACATGCTTTTTTGTCTATTCACATTGGAAGATGTGTAATTGTAAATTTTACATGATATTTCACTAACTTGATTGCTGTTTCTGTCGTTGACTTTTATTATATATTGCTTTAGACATGTGATGGGTGGATGTATTATATGTTTTCTGTTGACGTTTTCTTGTGTCTGATTGCAAAACAATAGTGTTATAATTCATATTGGATGTGTACTTGACCTACTTCTTAAACCAAATTGTGTTTAAATCTGTTTTATAAACAGTTGCTTGAATGTAGCGCATAGTAAGCTTGACTTGCACTGCCTTATTGCAAGAATTTACTAACACTATAGTGGAACATTTTCTACCCCCACATTTGCAAAAAACTGCTATTAACCAAATCAAGGTCTGATTGTGACTGATGCCATTGTAATTAAGATATAGTTTATCAATAATATAGAAAATAATCAGCACACTAGGAGTCTGACCTGCATATGATAAACGACATTTAACAGAACTCAACTATTATTTAACCCTATTTATTGAAAAAGCGCTGTCTTGGTCCTGTCTTGGACATAAACAATAATTTTGTTGAATGAGAGGCTCACCTGTTCGTGGCTGAATTTCTTTCTGCTGAAATACTTTTTAATGAAATATGTTATTACAGAATGATACAGTATTATCTAAGAAATGTGGGTTACGGTTGCGACCTGTACAGATTTGTAGCCGGGAACGTGAACGGTTTAAAGGTTGTTCTGAAGGAGGATGTTAAAAACGCCCTGAAGGCATTAATTGGGAGTGCCTTTGGCGGCCATAGTGGAATGGACAAGACCAGAGATGCCATCACCATAAGGTATTGGTGGCCAGAGCTGACAGAGGACATAACGAAATACGTACGTATTCACGTGTAAAGGGTTGGAAATTTATGAGTTCAAAAAGTAATTAATCCTTTTTTACTTTTTACTACATGGATAACTTTATACTTGATGATGTTTAGATTGATTCAATGTAGCCACCAACTGTGACTATCAAATCACTTTAGTAAGGTGAAACTAAGTTAAATGTAAAGATCTCTTTGTTCAATATCTAATCAGCCTTATCATGATAAGCATGTTCTTTTGCCACCAGAGGTGGATATTAACTCTTTTCACATGTGTTCATATATTATCTGATCACTATATATGTACATAGACATAGACAGATAGACATGATATAACCATAAAAAAACTGATATTTTACTATCTGCTGGGTTTCTTTGCAGTTATTACCCTTTGTCAGAAGTCAGACCCATTAAAAATTGCCAAGAAACCTGAACTCCAGCAAACAGAGGTATTACCAAACGTACAATATGCACTGTTAAAACACATAAGAATCTACTTCCCAAAAACATTACAAGGAGACACTTTAATTTACAGCCAATGGCCTATTGCCTTACAGAACAACTAATTGATTAAGTGTTTGACTTTATATACATTTATATTGACTTTTTTATATACATGTAACGAACTCAGTAATGTACAAACGTACGAATAACATATAGTTTATAAATCAAGTGCTATATATATAATTCTTTGCTCTGTATACATTTAATAACTGCTTTAAGGAAAACTGTGATTCAATTGTGCATACATAATTGAATTGTATACTGGTAAGTTTGTTTCGTATTTGTTTTTTAAATAACAGCTATCCGGCACCTTCGAGCTAGTTAGAGTCGATCTGATTGGTCCATTCAAAGAAACGTCCTGTGGCCACAAGTACATATTCACCGACACTGACAGAACGAAGCATACCTTAGTCAGTCGTCTGATATTATAGTCAATTATGGTCAGTAAGTCGTCTGGTATAGTGGTCATTCATTCCACAGTCAGTTTTTCGTGTTGATGTGAAAGATGAGATTATGACAATTATAATAAAAACGAAATTACTTTTACTTCATTTTGACATGTAATGACTACTGAAAGAGGCTGTTGACATTTTGATTTCAATAGTCAAAACGACTCTTGGAATTCGAACATCAGTGAAACCTATGTAAAAAATTTAGCTAGAAGCATAACTTTTATATTTTCTAACAAAGGACGATTCACAAAAGCACATGCACAACTGCTTATCATAAGAAATAATGCACTCTTATTTGAATGAACTTTTCCTGAAAATTTGCGGTGCAAGAACAGATTGACAAACGCTCATGGCTATTTCAGTGAACACTATACATTATTAACTGTTGTTTTAAAGCAGTATAACATGTATTTGGAAATAGAAAGTTTCAAAAGTACATCAACAGCTTGGGCAATAACTGTGTGTAAAGCGTGGCTGCAGCATTAAAATAGATTCAGCATCACATTAAAATATACACTAATTGCAGTCATTATTTTAATTGCATTCATAATGATCACCGATTTGTTACTGAGATACTGCAACATCTGCTTAACAGATACATTTATTCTCACAAAATCTAGACAAATTGCGTCGATGATACTCAAACTACGTTAACTTTATTATAAATGTTCCGATATATACAAGTACGCTTGCTATCAAAGTGAAACAAATAGTATGTACTTATGCATACAAATATAATCCAGGCTTTTTCCGCTCCATTTTGGGAATATGCCACACTGGAATTTTGGGAATTTCGCGTCGTGAAAACCCCCATTTTGGGAAAAAAAAATATTCGCAAAATTGGCTCAATCGGGAAAAATTATCGCATGTAAATAGTGCTTCTTGTATTTCAAAGAAGCCGTTAACTGGTAAATAACGACTATTTTGATAACTTATTATTAAAATTTTACAAAGTATTATGAACATGTGAGATAAGTGCAGGTTTTTTATTCTGAATTTGGGGAAAAGGCCTGGCCTTTTTTGAGGTGAAAAAAATCGTGCGAAACGCCGGATTTTGAGGAAAATAAGGAAAGTCTTAAATAATCATTAACATATTTTACAGTTTTTAAAACAAATTCAAGGCAACAGATAATTTAATTATGCAACACTCTCTATTTTCTACACCAGATCAGGTTAACTTATATATTTTAAGGTAAAAAAAACAATTTTTTTTTTTTCAATTGGGATTTTTTTTTCAATTGGGAAAAAACAACCAGATTTGCATTGGGAATGGGGCCGAATTTCGGACCCGTGGCATAGGGCGGAAAAAGCCTGTAATCTGATATGTTTCCGTTGATAACACTTGCAGATAGCGTGTTTTTGATAGCAAATGGCTATGGAAAAAAGGCGAAATGAAACTATTTAAGAAGCATCATAATGCATTGTAAACATATGAATGACAACTTGTATCATTATTTTGAAGTCGGCCTTAGACATTTTATTCACCTCTATCATATCACCGAAACAGGAAATATGGACAAAATGTTGTTTTTTAAACTGAATTGAACTGGCATCTTATCACAAAACACTAATTGTTATACGCAATCATACAAATAATGATTTAAGGTTCCCAAAAACCTTGATTAATTATGGTATTCAAAGAAAACTAGACAATATCCCAACAAACAATAATATTGTAAAATAAAGAGTTAAAGAAAAAAAACGGAAAGGGAAAACAGATACAGAATGAAGGAGAGAATGGTAAGCCTTGAGTGGATGGAGCAATCGACAAAAGAGTTTGACGGTAATGCACACCGGATGACAGATCAGTACGTGTATCAACCCTGATACAAATGGACTTCAGTGAAAACTATACCCACACAACTCTTGAAGAAATCCAACATGTTTTGTTTTAGTATATAAACGAAGAAAACCGGCTTGAATACTGTAGTTAAGTGTATGTTTCAGTTCAAAATGTATGTCATTGACACTTTTGGGCTGATTCACATCCATCTTATTATCTTTACAGAACAATATTCGATTTAGTGAGTAGATTTAACAGCCGTTAGATTTGACCGCATCATGGTACTACTTTGAATGTGGTCATGACAAAGGCTCAGGCTGTAACGTATAGGGAACCACAAAGCTCGATGCATATAATGCCATGAAACAAGGAATAGTTCTGATCCGAGATACACATTATTTCATTGTCTGTTGTGCAATGCTTCAATTCATGATTGTGCAATTGATGACAGAAGGGAATGTTGAGTCAAATAAAGATAAAGTTAACCAAAGGAACAGGTCCCATGAGGCTACATGCTGTACTTGGGCAGAATTTGGTACCACTGCATGGGTTCGCAATATTATTGTGATTGTACTGACTGTTTTAAATGAGAATATTTTAATGTCACATCAAACTGTACGTGGGAAAAACAATTTTGGAAAAGCAAACAGACACTGATCATTCCGATGATTTAACAATACATTAGGCTTGTGAAACTGATGATAGTGACCATATCTACCATACATGTAAACGGCATTACAAACAGTGGGAAACGTAATGATCGGTTCAACTGGCCGACAAGCAGGATAAGTTTTGGATAGAGCTTGAAGATACCTTAAAAATAATTGTTGCCCCACAACTTACTAACAGGGAAAATCAACAGGTTTTCTCTATTCCAAGTGACATGCTTGCCGTGCTTAATGACTGAATATCTATTTAAACATAATGATATAATCAGTCTTTTAAAATGATGTTGTGCCCCTGATCGTTGATATCTCTAATGTTATTAAATTGCAAGTTTAGTTGTTGTAATTGTTCTTTGTTATTTTCGCTAACGTTAAGTTCAATTTCAAGTAGTAGTCTGAGTTGTTCAGATAATAAACGTTTCTTTTTGTAACTAGAATACAAAATTGTTTTTCCCCTGCCCTCCATTAGTTATGTGTCGAGGAAAAGTTGATCCTTTATAGTTACACAAATGTCCTTACAGGCAAGCAATACTGATTTCTTTTTAATTTCTTTAATTAAATTGTTTATAATAGTAACATATTAATTGTCTTTCAGAAGATTATTTTTAAATTTCTCAAGACATTTGCCTTGGTATCATGCTTTTTAATAGATAACGCAAACGTCAAAATAAGTACTTTGTAATATCTTTAGAGAGATTTTTTTTCATATATTGTCGAAATGAAATTTTGATACATTTTAAACATATCAATAATAAAAGGAACCTGTACCGTAGTAGCAATAAAACACTTGTGAAGCAGGCTCATGCAAATGAACCAGTTTCGTTAATGAATAATCATCATTTGAAATTGATAAAAAAAATGCATTCATGTGTGCACTTTGTTACTGAACGGCATTGAAGTGGCTTTTCTTTCACAGTTGTTTTTTTCAATTTTCACACGTAGAAGAATGAAGTGGTGTTAAACAATCATTTCTCCCGCCATCAAACATGTAAAGCAATATAACTGTGTGTTAACATCATTGTCTAAATACATCAGTACTTATATACTGACCGCTATCTGTTATTCATTTTTAGCTATATGCCTTCTGTTATAGGTACCCATCAAACAACTTAATTCCTTTATTTTATTCCTGATATGTAATGGAAAAGCAACGCAACTGAGTTGTTTGAAACAAAAACCACTTCATGAACAGGTTTGGTTGCAGTCGTATCTATAATTACTCTAACGTATTATAAACTCATAAAAATGTTAACGCGACAGCGCGTTTGACTGATTGTGTTTTCATTGGACGACTATATAAAGAGACATTTCATTCCCATTCCCTCCTCAAACGGTGGAAACATACAATTGCATAATAATGATAGTGCTACAGAATATTATATGGATATGTATTGTCATATTGTATATACGAGCAGGTAAGTGACTATGTTGTTTCATTAAAGTAAAGAGTTTTCGTGTTAACATATTACAATGACAATGCTAGACCTACTCCATGTATCACTATGATAACTTGTCAAATATCCTTTTGCCTTTTGACCCATTTATTCCAAGCGTCTAGAAAAAAAGGCCTTGGTAAACAGCGTAGACCCAGATGAGACGCGGCATAATGCGGCGTCTCATCAGGCTCTGCGCTATTTGCTTAAAGTGATATCTGTAAGAAATATTCAAAATATAGAAATAAATATTCTAGACATCCCTAATTTTGGAAATTAATTGATCCTATTTAGAAGGAAAGGAGAGTCAACTAGGCATAAATGGGTTAATATAAAATGAAAATGTACATAATACAAATTGGTGTATAACTTGAGTTGTATATGTATAGCTATTGATGTAATGGTCAAATAAGCCAGATCCAATTAAGGATCGAAAAAAATAAAACAAAAATCAATTAAGAAGCATAATTGTTTCGCGTTTTATTTCTGAAATGAAATACATATACTATCTTGGTATGCAACGTTTACTAAATGAAATGCATGTAAAAATCAGCTATCACTGTTAAGCTGTTTTTAAACGCACATACATATTATGTATGTTTATTGAACTCAGCGATACGTTTCTCCAAATCATTTGGTATTTTATTGACGTCTTTGTGATCAAAATTTATAAAATTTTAAATCTCAGGAGGACGTTTCTATCAGTCTTTATTAATTAACTTGATAATATTAGACGAGAATGTGTTCAATATGTTCGCCCATTACAAGTTGATCCTCGCCAATAAAGCTCGTAACTCGCCTTATACGAGAAAAAGGCGGCCAATAAGGAAACAAAACGGCCAATATGGGAAAAGGTCGACCAATACGAGATTCAGCAAATCAGAAATCAGGAAAAACTTGGCCTTCGAGAATCTAAAATAGTCCTTAAGAATTTCACGGAAAAGATGAGTAACGAGACAAAATATCGCTATATGCCTCAATTCAAATTTAATCAGCGTTTCATATGTGACACACTCAAGTAGTACACAGCCGGTTTTGTTCAAACTACAATTCTTGTTTCACCACTGTAAAATACCAAAAACGAAAATGGCTGCCATTTTGATATTAACAAAATGTGTTGACCCCTACGTGAAACGTGATTTAGCAAATAGTCCCGCCGATATTGTTAAATTTAGTCTATAATCAATTCATCTTACTACAATCTTATTACTTACTGACATAAAAAAGTAAAACATCTACTGGTTCTTGTTCTACTTACCGAAGTTGTGTGATAACCGTGTTTATTTTCGTCAAGTTTAATTTTCTCCCATGGCGAGTAAAAATTCTGCACACATAGCCATTCAACTTTTCCATTTTAAAGCACTTGATGAAAGCAGGCAATTATTTGTGGATAGACATTCTGTGATCGACTGTCAAAAAAACGACTATTTATCAAAGAAATTACCCTTTTAATTCAACATCGATTTCCTTCGAAAAATTAAAGAACAATTCACCGACACTTTTCTTAAATTTAATCCATCAATTGTTCAACAAAACATCGCGTTATTCGAGTATATTCGACATTTTAATGAAATCGAAAATGCAGTCTCACCCGTTTCATTCCAGTTTTATATCCTAACACTGTTATTCACAATGTTTTATAATAATCCATCGTAAACACACCCACTCGTTAACTCGTTAAACGACTGCGTACACAATGACCTGAATGACGCAATCAAGTGATTTCGTCAGCTGTGTCGTAAAATAAGGTCTTTTAAATTCAAACAGTTCCTAGATCGGATAAGCTCCTTAGCGTCACGGTAACAGTGTCCCGTTACCATACGGGAGAGCCTAGTTCAATCCCCCTTTGAATCCAGATGTTTGTCTTAGCTTAACAAATTTAAAAGAAACGCTGCATTGGATTCATAACGTGCGGTTTTTATATATACGGTATATTTATTTCAAAAAGTAAACATTCATTTCATGTATAAATCCAAATTAAAGAACAAATTAACGAGGGAGGAGTGAAAGGCAAAAAAAATTGTCCATATAGGTGTGGGATGAACCTTATCTTTTCTGTAGTCATAAATTAGGCCTGCGGCCTCAGGCCAATACGGCTGTCTTCAGCTCAATAACAAAGCAATTATGAATTTAACTTAATATTAATAACATTATGATATGGCCTATAAAAATATTGCAGGCACGATAGCATTCGTCATATTATTAATAAGTGAAATGCCTATAAATATATTATACCATCTATGTTATTTTGTTGTGGTAATCAGTCTAAAATTGATATTTGCGTGCGTATACGGTACGTATTAATATCAATCAACATAACTTTTTTGCATACTAAGGTGTTTATACCATATGAATTGAAGAAAACAGTTTAACGCTTTTAAATGAACAAGAACATTATTAAACATCGTAGTGTACATTCATTAAAAAGGAGCATATTTTGGTTAAATCTGGCATCAGCTCGTACTTTTTTATACCTAATGATAAAATATAACATTTGTGCAGTAAAATAACAGCAGTGAAAATAAACAAATTGTTATTTTCACCGGTGAAAAAAACACATTTTCTGAACTCCTTTTTCTATATTTAGATTATCATAAATAATTTGATATATATTTTCTATGATCACGAGTGAAATGAAATCGACATTCCACCAAATCCAACAAATTTTCTTTTTATTTTATCCTTTTTCACAGTTTATTTTTATTTTAAAAAGAGTTAAACTGAAATTTTCACTGATTTTTAATGACGTCATTTTGTCACACTAAAGAATTTTGTGTTTTGAAATGTAATGCATGTCCGTAAAGTGTCGTCGAAGATTAGCCTGTGCAGTCCGCACAGGCTAATCAGGGACGACGCTTTCCGCTTATATGACATTTTTCGTTTAAATGATGTCTCTTTTTAGCAAAAATCCAATTTAGGTGGAAAGTGTCGTCCCTGATTAGCCTGTGCGGACTGCACAGGCTTGTCTGCGACGACACTTTATGCACATGCATTATGCCAAGTTTTCTCATAACACGACTCAATTGTTCTTGCCTGCATTGCCTCCGACGTCCGCTTTAACGATTTGTCAAGCAACTGTTCCCATGGCGAGTAACGATTATTACTATTAACAAGGACATGTTCACCGCTTTGTGTAAAATTAATAGCTATCGCAATATTTATACATCTCATAATGCAATTACAACAACCGCTTTTACATATATTCCATTTATACCATGTATTTTTTATAATAGTATGTTATAAGTTCGTTGCGTTTGTTTACAACAACTACAACATAGAGACAGGAACAGTAGAAAGTGGAATGTAATTTTGCGTAACAAAAGCGAGTATATTTTTTTGGCTTTTCAAAACAATGAAATGTCACTATATTATGTAATCTGTATTAACAGATAAAAACGACCGTTATTTCTAATTCGCTGCGACTGTTCTATGTGTTTTTGTTTTTTTATGCGTTGCACTTCTATGCTCAAATGGGTAATCATTCCATCAGTACTGTTTATCAAAAATTTAAGGCGACATATTGAACCTGCATACAAATATTTCTACATACATGGGTATGCACACAGCATGTATATTTATACAGTCTTCTCGTTAAAGATTTTATTCTTAATATTATTGTCAAATGTCAAAGTTAAGGATGTTGGGTACAACAGGATTGCAATTGTATATATAACCTTCATATTGAGCAACGGGACATGATGCAAACGCGTTTGTGATTAAGTTTAAATTTCTTTATTTTAGCTCGATTGCATAGAAAGCCTTAGGCTTATTGAAACATAATCGAGTCCGTTTCCTGTATACTATAACCAGCTCATAGTGTCTTTGAGGGAGATCGAATGAACGTTCCCAGTTTGGGTCGAACCCGTGACCTCCCGATCGCTTACCATTATATTCGTTATTTCCTCCGATATCGAAGATTCGAACAACATAACTTTACAATAATCACAAAGCATGTCCAACATAGGAAGAGTGATATATCAATTATTATCTTTTAAGAATAATTGCTAATTAACAGCAATATATAATGGCCGCAATCGCCACATACGTTTTAAGACATATGTCACAAACGCCCTAACACATTTTAAGCTGCTATATACATAATTTTATAATTGTATATATATAGAGAGAGAGTAACGTTACGACAAAACATAACTGTAAATCATAGAATAAGGTGTTTTCGTTTACTTAACTGTTGTGGCATTTAAAACTTGAAAGCTTAATTATGTTAAATAATTTAACTGTAATATGAAGACCATTGAAATTATATTTTTAACTCAAACATTTGAATCAATTGAATGGCGAGCAATATAATTTTTTGAAAACTAAAATAGTGTTAAAAAGGGTTCATATTTTTACTATAAACAAATTGTTTTTGCGTATAAATGTAAAGCGTAATTAATTTTATTTGGTTAGCCGATAACGTAAAATATCATCAAAAGTATACCGGCCATTCGTCGGTCACTATATTAAGTGTCTGGTCAGTCACTATATAAAGCGTCTGGTCGGTCACTATATTAAGCGTCTGGCCGGTCACTATATTAAGCGTCATGTAGGTCACTATATAAAGCGTCTGGCCGGTCACTATATTAAGCGTCTGGATGGTCACTATATTAAGCGTAATGTAGGTCACTATATAAAGCGTCTGGCCGGTCACTATATTAAGCGTCTGGCCGGTCACTATATTAAGCGTCTGGCCGGTCACTATATTAATCGTCATGTAGGTCACTATATCAAGCGCCTTGATGGTCAATATATATACAGCGTCTTGCCGGTCAATATATTAAGCGTCTTGGTGGTCACTATTTTAAGCGTCTGGCCAGTCACTAAATTAAGCGTCTGGTCGGTCACTATATTAAGCGTCTTGCCGGTCACTATACTAAGCGTCTGGCCGGTCACTATATTAAGCGTCTGGCCAGTCACTATAGTCAGTGTCTGGCCGGTTAATATATTGGCCAGTCACTATATTAAGCGTCTGTCCGGTCACAATATTAAGCGTCAGGCCGGTCCCTATAGTAAGCGTCTGACCGGTCACTATATTAGGCGCCTGACCGGTTTCTATCGTAAGCATCTTGCAAGTCACTATATTAAGCGTCTGGACGGTAACTTTAGTAAACGTTTGGACAATTGTCACCATATGTATAGTCCTGTTTACTAGACATTCGCCTGTCACTATGGTAAGTGTCTGGAAAACTGTCTCCATATACAAAGCCATGTATACCTGCCATTCGCCGGTCACTATAGTAGGAGTCTTGACAAATGTCTCTATAATTATTCAGAGCCCTGTATACTGGCCATTCACCAGTTACCTGAGTTAGCGTCTGGACAACTGTCTCTATACACATAGTCCTGTATACTGGCCATTCGCCGGTCACTATAGTAAGCGTTTGGGGAACTGTCTTTCAATACATAACATTGCCAGTAAATATAGTAAGCTTTCAGAAAACTGTCTCCGCATACATAGCCATGTACACTGGTCATTTGCCAGTCACTAGTGCAAGCGTCTAGAAAACTGTCTCCATAGTATACAGGGCATTCGCCTGTCACTAAACTAAGCCTCTGGACAACTGTATCTATAGTATACTGGCCGTTCACCGGTCATTATAGTAAGCGTTTGGTAAATGGTCTCCATATATAAGGCACTATAAACTGGACATTAGCCGGTCACTATAGTAAGCGTCTGGACAACTGTCTACATATAGATAGCCCTGTATATCGGCCTTTCGTTGGTCGTTATAGTAAGCGTCTGGACAATACCTGGGCTTAGCGCAAAAAGATCGTAACTGACATTTTTTACAATCAAAGTACTGACAGTACTGGTGTGAGGATGCTTTTGAGAGGATGGATATAAAAGCATCAAGTTAAGTTTATCTACATCACCACAATCACCACAATTGTGTATGTTGGTACGAAAAAAATAATTGGTAAACAAATTTTGCGAAACAAATTTGGGTATGAAAACAAATTTGGGTACGAAAAAATATTTGGGTACGAAAAAATATTTGGGAACAAAAAAATTGGGACCGAAAAAAATTTGGGTACGAACAAAAAATTGGGGATGAAAAAAAATTGGGTACGAAAAAAAAATTGGGTACGAACAATTTTAGGTACGGAAAAAAAATGGTGGAACGGGAAAGTAGTACCTGTGGGGAACTCGACCCACACTCGCACATTTTCGGCCCTTTCCGTCAAACATCAGATAAGTTCCTCGAAGGCAATAGTATGAATACACATTTCGGAAGCGGTAATGCGGTCCTACCTACGCGCGTCAAAATGTAAGCGAAATATGTACACAAGTCTGTCAGGAATGATTGAATTAACGAAGAAAATCTTGTATTGATGTAAGTTTTTTGAAGAAATGTGCAGAAAATATATTAAACAAGAGCTGTGTTTGTGAAACACAATGCCCCCTGCTGCGCAGCTTTGAAGCCATATATTTTACCTTTGACCTTGAAGGACGACCTTGACCTTTCACCACTCAAAATGTGCAGCTTCATGACATACACATGCATGCCGAATATGGAGTTGCTATCTTCAATATTGCAAAATTTGGCCTTTGACCTTGACCTTGAAGGATGACCTTGACCTTTCACCAATCAATATGTGCAGCTCTATGAGATACGCATGCACGCCAATATTGAAAAAGTTATGGCCAATGTTACAGTTTTCGGACAGACAGACAGACAGACGCTTTATATTTGACATTTGACCTTGAAGGATGAGCTTCACCTTCACCTATCACAACTGAAAATGTGCAGCTCCATGAGATGCACATGTATGCCAAATATCAAGTTGCTATGTTCAATGTTAAAAAAGTTATGGCCATTAAAGTTTTCGGACGGACGGACAGACTGACACACTGACTGACTGACTGACTGACTGACAGTTCAACTGATATAGGCCACCCTACCGGGGGCATAAAAAGCAATGGCGATATTTTTCTCAGCCACATAATTGTTAATAGTTTGATGTCACAAAATGAAAGTGAAAGTAGAACTGTCAAAAATGACAACCTGTCAACGTGTTGTTTTTGCTGGCACGAGAGGGCGATTACACTCAATGTGTTCACCTTTTGACCATAGGCTTTGTCAATGACCTTTATAGTATGGGTAGCTTTGATATTATTTATTGCTATCAAGTAACTGCATGATTGTGTATATGTTTACAATACACATTTAGCATAAATAATGATATAAATATACTGATTGAGCTTATAATAATATGAGAACTATAGCCAGGTCGATTAAGGACTTAAAATACAATTTTGTGTCCTGATTTCATGAAGAAATGACCATTCATGTCCTAGATTTCAAATTCAAGGCCCTGGTGTGACACATTGGCAGCATTACCGTTAAACTGTTACCAGGCTTATGAATTTAGTTTTTATTGAACTATCTAAGGAAATCTAAATCAGGCACTGATTTTTCTTGTTTTAATACAGTCATAGATCAGTTGTGGCCTCTAAGTAATGACCAATTTTTGCTTACTTGTCACACCCTTAAAACTTTCCACACGTTTATAATAGCAAATCTGGATGTAGGTGATCTTCAATGGTACATTTAAACTTTAGCTCTGTTACAAAAGTGCTGGTAAAGTCCAGTCACATATTTAAATCTAGGCCATGTCAAAATCAAAGTGTCAAAGACAAATGAAAGATGCGTTCATTAATTATTGTCCAGTTGTTTACTACTGCTGTAAGTTTTTATATAATATGACTGATGAACATCATGTGAGAGAAAATTCGCATTATCATTGTATATCAGGTTTAGCAGCCTTTTAGATAACAAAGTGTGCTAGTTTTCAATGTCGCTTCTGGGGATCAAACCCGTAGGGCTTTTAGGAAGATTCTGAAATTTTTGATCCCTCGAGAGCAACCAAACCAAAAATTAAGTCAAATATTGCCGACTCGGTTTTTTGAGTCGGTTCATGAGGGATAATGGAGCTCGATTGGTCATTGTCGGCTCTGGTACTACTTACATGTACACCGGGTACTCTTAAGTATACTTACATGTACCCTGGGTACTCTAAGTATACTTACATGTAGCCCAGGTACGGTAAATAAACGTAATTGTACTCGGTTCATATTAGACTGTACCCGAGTTGTATTCGCGCCCATAATCCGATGTCGTAAAACGCGCAACCGATTATCTTGAACACACTTCTCTTAAAAAAACACTGCATCAACATGCTTTTTGAGTATGTGTTCCGATAATATAGAGGCCATTCTACAGAAAATTGACATAAATGTGCAGGGCTTAACATTAAGGCACGTCCGAACGACATTCACTGCCTGTACCTTGGTCCGGGCTAGCCAATGTCCCAGGAACATGCCCGACCGGTCGTGTGTATTTTGGGCGGGATTATATGTTCTATATCAATAAACTGCGTTTTAAATAAGCTTTTCAAAGATGCAAAAATCTTGATACAGTACGATCAGATGACAATTAAATCCCAGAGTGAGTTCGGAGACAACAAACGGATCGTATCTCGAAATAGATTCGGAACCCCCTGATTGCAATCAAAAAGAGGCCGACAATTCAGAAAATCCCCGGCGGTTTTCCTGGTAAAACACGTCAGTACCTATTTTTAAACGGAATGCCGCTAGACACGGTTTTTTATTGGTTTCCTCGAAGTGACGTGTTTTCTCAATGAAAATACGTTTGAAACTAAAAGCCGGGATCGCCCAGGATCGTCCGGAATGATGAAGGTATAAAACTCGACATTAAGTATGTTCGATCGTTTTGTGAAAATTTTCAAAATATCCGGAATGCTATAATTTTTTGTATGGTGATTAATGGATCTGTATCTGAAATAAATATAAAATAAAAAAGGGAGGTCACCGTGAATAATTTTGAGATAACAAAGGTTTTTAAATGCCATGTGCGTTTGAAAAAATGTCGTTTTTGCGGGGCATAAAAATTGAGGGTACGGTAAAATGTTTGTGTTTAATACATTTAAAATGGCATAGTAATATTGAGATTGTATTAGATTAGCAACTGTAACATTTGTATTATCATACTGAACACTTTAAAAACCAAAAATATTGGAAATCGTAAAAAATAATGAGAAATAAGTATGACTAGTTTTTTGTTTGTTTTGAATTTTTTATTGCACAGTTCAAAATAGATAACATGCAATACAGATACATATTTCTGTTGATGTAATATTCATATTCATTTGAAGTTCTCAATAATTAAAGGAAACTAGCTTAGCATTAAAATGAAGTAAAGAAATTGATAGGTCACCGTGGATTTTTTTTTGCTACAGACATTTTAATATGGACTTAATTTAACAAATATAATGACTAACATTGTAATAGTAATTAAAACATATCTATATAATAACTGCTCTATAACAATCAAATTATCAACTGAAATGTGATACACGTAGAAATATTTATAATGTACATTGTTATGAAAATATTTCAGATGTAACAAATGAAAAAAACAATGTTGATGTTCAAATAAACATCTTAAATTACCCCACCCACCTGTTACCCACGTTGTGGGTTGTAAATTGAACATATGTATTATTTTAAAATTATTATTTTTAGAACTGTGTGATGTGTATTAAAAGACAAGAGGGACATGATGGCCCTGTATCGCTCCACTGCTGAAAAAAGGCTGAAAAAAATATTCTCGGCATGTGCAAATACTTAAATATAGGCCCTATTTAAGCACATGTTCACTTTTGTGACCCCCTGGGGTGGGTCAACTTTAACCCCAGAGGCATAATTTGAGCAAACTTTGTAGAGGACTACTATATCTCACTACATACAAAATGTGGTAGCCCTAAGTCCTAGAGTTAAGGACAAGAATATTTTAAAAGTTTTCACAAAATAAGCATCATATAAACGTATACAATGTTCAATTTTGTGACCCACGGGTCAGGGTCAAATTTGACCCAAAGGGCATTATTTGAACAAACTTGGTTGAGGACCATAAGATGTTACTGCAAACCAAATTTGGTAGCCATAGTCCAAATGGTTTTTGACAAGAAGATTTTTAAAGATTTCACAAAATAGGCGCTTTATAAGCGTATATTAAATTGTGTGACCCCCGGGGCAGGGTCAAAGTTGACCCCAGAGGCATTATTTGAACAAATTTGGTAGAGGTTTATAAGATGTCACTACATACAAAATTTGGTAGCCCTAGGACCAATGGATATGGACAAAAGATTTTTAAAGTTTTCACAAAATAAGCACTTTATAAGCATATGTTTAGTTTTGTGACCCCCGGGGCAGTTTCAAATTTGACCCAAGGGGCATAATTTGAACAAACTTGGTAGAGAACTATTACATGTCACTACATACCAAATTTGGTAGCCCTATGCCATACTGTTATGGACAAGAAGATTTTTAAGTTTTCACAAAAAAGGCCTTGTATAAGCATTATTCAATTTTGTGACCCTGGGGTCAGGGTCAAACTTGACCCCAGGGGCATAATTTGAACAAACTTGGTAGAGGACTATAAGATGCCACTACATACAAAATTTGGTAGCCCTAGGCCCAATGGATATGGACGAGTAGATTTGTAAAGTTTTCACAAAATAGACCCTATATAAGCATATGTTCAATTTTGTGACCCCGGGGCGGGTCATATTTGACCCCAGGGGCATAATTTGAACAAATTTGGTAGAGGACTATTAGATGTCTCTACATACCAAATTTGATAGCCCTAGGCCCAATGGTTATGGACAAGAGGATTTTGAAAGTTTTCACAAAATAGGCAGTGACCCCCGGGGCAGGGTCAAATTTGACCCCAGGGGCATAATTTGAACAAATATGAAAGAGGTTCACCCCAGGAACATTCCTGAGAAATTTTATCAGAATTGGACCAGTAGTTTAGGAGACGAAGATGTTTTAAGGAAAAGTTAACGCACGGACGCATGCACACACGACGGACACAGGACCATGACATAGGACCATGACACAGGACACTGCCCTTCGGCCAGTGGAGCTAAAAACCAGACATCAATTAATATATAATTTTTTTACAAATAGTACTGCTTTGTGCTGTGATACACTATTGTTTAGTGAACGGCATTGTTACAGATACTGCAAAAAGAATGTCAATAAAAAAGGTATTGTTGATTTTTTTATGTTGTACGCATGTATAATAAGGCTTCTTTTAGGATGTCAAAAGCTGGACACATGAGAAATACATTTGTCTTTTTGGGGGGCCATCTGAAACTGAATTTTTCATAGTTTTCTTATACAATCAGAAACCTTTGCCAAATTATAATTTATGAAATTCAAGATAATGATTATTTCACTGTTATTGGGACATAGAACAATGTAAAATATGTGACACAAATCACACACATTAAGCAAAGCCATGTTTGCAATTCATTAACAAAAATGTGTTGTTGTCCATATATAGGATACACATGTACACAACAACTACTAATGAGAGCAACAACAATCAAAATTCAGGCTACGCAAATACTTTTATCAGATTAGTACATCTACAAAAAACAACATAGAATACAATTAGCCGGGCAATTATGTTTCACACACCATCTGTGGTTTAATGCACTGCCAAAAATATCTTACAACTTAGGTGAAACATGAGAAATACAACTGACATAAGAATCACAACTATGTTTGTCATCGAGAAGGAAATTTTTTTATGTAACAGCTATTAGATTTCATAGCTAATCTATATACAAGATGAAAATTACAATTGTTTATATGTCAGGCAACAAATAACTCGCTATTGCTCATATTTTTTTCTCTGATTTTGTTACTCTGATTTGTCTGTGTGTAACCTCTGACAGGGGGCTCCTCAAACCACTCAGTCCGTTTCTTTTTGATACAGTACTCAAATGTTTAAGTTGCAATCCACTTCCTGCAACTTTCCTTGCAACACCTTGACTTACACACGTATAACTTTTGTATCAATCATGGTTTGCAAAGATTTGATGTTGGAAGCAACATTTAGTTACACATTGTATGCTAATACTGCTCGGTCATAGCTGAATGAATATTTGTTAACAACATTTTGGTCAAGAGGAACAGAGTTCACTAACTTTTGAAAAGCTAAAACATCCTGTAGAGCGCCATGTGCCATGTACATGTATAATTCACCAATGACGTCTTTAACTAAATTTTTCTGCTAATATGATTTCATATTTGGTAAGTATCTAAAAAGCCACAAATATTTTGCTGAAACTCAGACATTTTTCCACAAGTATGGATAGCATGGAGCAACACTTTACAATCAAAAGACTCTATATTATGCCCAACTAAAATAACCGGTGAACATTTCTGTAAGAATGTTATAAAACTTGTCAATGCAGATTTGATGGGGACAGCTGTTACTGTTTGTCCATTGACAATCACAGAGTCGCCAACAACTGTCACTCCAGTTATTTCTGACGCTTTCAATGACATCTTCTTCTCTGGCATCACATGATGTTGAAAACTGACCAGTTGAATGCACTGCAGCTATCTGAATTATGTGAGAAGTACGCTCTGAAAAAACAAAACAAAAATTTTACATAGAAATTGCACAGAATCCATTTTAGCTCCATTAATAGGAGAGCCCTGGGTCGCTCACCCAAGTACAATGTAAACTTCTTAAAATACATTTGCAGTGTTTACAATAAACATAAAAGGGAAAAACATTGCCCCCCCCCCCCCAGGACAGGACTTATTTCGAAGCTTAATTTGAACAATCGCAGAAGAGATTCCTTCACATCCGTTCTCTATGCATTGTGGTTTAAGAGAATTTTTCAGTTGAAGGGTCATTGATCGGAAACAATTTTCACACTTATTGTGACCTTGACCTTTGACCAAGTGACCATAATTTAAATAGGGGTTATATACTGTCCAATACCTATGCACATGGAAAGTTAAAAACCAATCTGTGACAAAGTTGACAAATTATTGATCGAAAACTAAATGATCTACCGACAGACCAACATCCAGCAAAACAATATTAACTCTCTCTTCCAAGGGGGCATAATAACTGTTATCATGAAAATTGAAACGCTCTTTTCTTCGATTCATGGATATATGAAAGTAAGTTTTTGGCACCTTATTTATTCATAAATCTGAAGAAGCGAAGAGAAGAGTGTTTAAATTTTTAAATGATCCAAAATAATATACTATAGCCAGTTGTGGGTAATGTAACATTGCATCATCTAAGAGGTATTTACTATCATTTTATCAATAAAGATTAAGAATCATTTATTATATGAATACAAAATGAGAAATTAGTCTGAACATAACTCTTGTTGCAATTCAATCATATGCTAGGTTGACAAACAATTTACACGATATCTCACATTTAGTAACTCAGCAGTAGCAGGTTGAATTATGTTACACATGCAAGTAAATATGTATATTTTTTAATAGAAGTTCAATTTTGGAGATTTAGAGTACCTAAATACCTGAATTGGACCAAGATAAACTTATGTATGTGCAACACTGTGAATACGGAATATGTTAAAAATAAACTTTACCTAACCCTCTTGTTTCCAAATCAAAGAAAACACATTCCTTCCCAGTAGTGTCTAGCCCTGCTGGACCAGGCTTGGGTACAGGTGGGGGTATAGTTGTAACTTCAACATCTTGGTCCTCTATGTTTGAACAGTATGTTGGACCCTCTCGTACTTCTTGCACTATGTCCTTTGAATGCCTGAACAGGAAAACAGCATTTCAAATTGGAAAATGTGCTTGCACCTTCATGGGTTATCTCCGATTTTTTTTTATAGAAATGATTACACAGCACATTAATGCTTTTACAATAATCAACTTACAAACATTAGCATATGCTTTTAAATGTTACTACTACTTTGCATATATAATTGATGGATCTATTGAAACAATCTCAAACAAGAAATGTGTCCACACGACACGGATGCCCCAAACTCAAACTTTGTAACTATATAAAAGCACAACCGTGTAAATAATCCATACAATTGTAAGAAACCCAGGATCCCACATGGCCATGTTCGAACTTGGTCTAGACACAACTTCTGACCAAGTTTGGTGAAGACCGGATAAAAAACTACTTGAATTAGAGAGCAGGCACGAAAAATGTGACGGACTGACCGACCGACGGACAGTGCGAAAACTATGTCGCCAATTGGGGGCATACAAATGAAGAATACTGTGTTTTAAAAATAAAATGCCCATAATTAAAAATACCGTTCCAGTTTTGAGTCTTATGCGTCGCTGTTTTGCTGCACGAGTAACAGTTATAGCCTTTCTTTTTTTGTGCTGAAGGTCACGGAGAAGGGCCATTTTTTATGTGAAAGTCCCAGGTGAAACACCCAGTTTCTGATTAACCTGAAACAGATTGCAGTAAATGACAGAACAGTTGACAATGCACAATGCTAAAATATGCTTATGTGGAATAAAATAATATGAAATAATGTCAATAATTTACTTAAGTTACATAATTTTATAAGGCCTAGTGATCTACATGTAGACTACACAGGAATAACTTACACCAGTATCTGAATGTATTCAAAAGTATCAGTAATTTTGACAATAAATCATGATATAATGCACCAATGTACCAAAAATACAAAAAAGTCTTACCCAATGCAAGCTTTGTGTTCATGTCATAAACTCTGCCATGTTTCCATCCAGTAGCCACGTTATTTATTGCACCACAATTGCTACACTGTATGTCCAAAACACATGCCAGTCCGAAATCCCTGCTTTCTACTGTGTTAAGTAAATTCATGGCACTTGAGTTGACAAGCACTGCATGCTGAAAGCGATTCGGCCAATGTGTCGAGTTCAACGACTCGTCTACCAATTTTCCAACTGGCATCGCTGTTGTCACATGTGGTCACGCTTACCGACGATTCGATAGAAAAATCGTCAAAATAACAGTGGTCATACCGGAAATACTGATTGTCGGTGGAAATAGTATTTCTATTGAAATCCACATTGTGCTTTGGAACGTTTTTTTAAAAAAATACCTTTTAAGTTTCGTTTTGTATTCCGAATTATATCCAAATTAGACATTTTAAATGAAAATTATTAAGCCAAGTATCTGATTCTCATTGTTGACAAGTTATCGTTTCGTTATTAATAGACGCTTGTTTTTGCACAGAAAATAACTTCTACAGCGTAAGCAAGCGTTTCATCGATGTCGATCACGAAGTGACGTCAAGCAATCGAACGCTTGGTTTCATTGCAGTAAATCTTGAAAAGAAAATATGTAATTAACGAAAATTTATAGGCGCATAATCAAAACAGTCAAACTAGAATTTTCACTCGTTTATTCAAACCTTATCTTTTGAAACCGTGAAAATATACAAAGGTTTTTATTTTTTACGATATAGTGAATCAATTAACGTAAAGTGGAAACGATCGAACATCCTTAACACAAAGTAACTATAAAATTAATAGTTATTTATCAATTTTAAATAATTTTAATTTGTTGTCATTATGGAAAAGTTATTCCATCCTTAAGACGATTAATAAATCCATTTAGAGGAAGATAGAGACTTTATTTAGATTAGAAGTGTTTTGACAATATTTTTTACGCAATTCAATTAGCAAAACTAATATTAATGGTCGATCCCGGCTTTTAGTAGAGAGTTAACCCTGTAAAATTGTTATTTTTTTATTGTTTATTTTGCTTAGATTCACTTACCATTTCTTTTAAGACGGTAACCCGGCAATCTATGTAAAAAAGGTTTTAACGTTCATGTCGTTGTTTAAGTTTGGCTTTACGGGTGGGCATGGGGGTTCCTCGGATACGAAAAGAAAAGGGAAGGAGGAAAGTAAGAGAAAGTATTATGAGGAAATAAAAAACAAGAAAATTTCTCCAGAAATGGCGTGAAGATTACAAATAGTTGTCTTAAATAGATGAATATTGAATTCAATAGCATTATATAGTAAAGCAAGCTAATAAGAATGATTTAATCATAATTGCGCATCTCCAAGCACAAGAAAATACAAGTTGAATGATAAATATAAAGGTTTTTATAATACTTGGGTCAGGGCACATGAAAGATTGGTCAGGGCTAGTAGGTTCTGCATTTACTAGCCCGAACGGGCTAGTTGAAAAATAGTTAGTGTTAAGCCCTGATGTGTATATATAATTATTACAAAAAAATAGTCGACAACTGCTGATTTAGGGTTAAATTTCCCGGGTACATTTTAGTATATTTACCGTACCCGGGATATGTGTAAGTATACTTAAGAGTACCCGGGGTACATGTACGTAGTACCCGAGCTGACAATGAACAATCGAGCGATACTGGAAGGTGCAACATCTCTCACGCCCCCTAGCATCGCCTTTAGCAGTATTCAATTCTCAACAGGAAAGTGCTAAAGTCATTGATCCCGAGGGACAAGAAAAACAATTGATTAATGTTCGAAATAAATAATTTGATTAATGACAATTCTATTATTTGAGCCAGGTCACAGGAAAAGCGCAGTCAAATTAGTATCCAATTAAATTATTTGTTATTGTCAGAAAAACGCTTTTAAGCAAACAGCTTTCAAGCGACTGCAGGCTGATCTAGATCCAAACTGGCCACAATCGCTTAATGTTTCTTTTACTGTGACACAGTTCATTTAACTTTAAAATGATAAAAAGTACTAACACTAAGAAAGAGTACTAGCCAGTAAAGAGTTTGAAATCAATGTTGAATCTCAGGACAGCTTGGCGATCTGCAAATCCCCGATGAAATGTTGATATCGGGTATCATAGTCATTCAATAAGTCGCAAAATGCTCGAATACAATTTATAAAGCACAATGTGACTTATATTGATAACTAAAAATACCAGTAATCAGTATTCCAGTTTTGCCGTGTCAAGCTGTTACGATCCAGAAAGTCCTTCATTCACATCGAGTATATATCCTTCGAATTCCAACTATTGTTGTCATAAGCGGAGATTTAGTGAATAAATAAGTCATATATCCTAAATGACAGCTTCTAAATAGCGAAACAAGCCAATGTATGCAGTAAGAAAGTTTTGAATCGAGACTCTCATTAAGGCGGCCATTGTTGAATGTTGAAACACGAACGACAACTCTGCTAGGAGAATGTTATCAATGCTCCTATGCAGTGGCGTATGCAAAAGGGAAGTAACTGAAAAATCGAGTTATCTCAATCGGACTGGCTCGGTCTTTTACATAGGCCGCCATTGTAAAAAAATTTAGGGTGATTATCAAACCTTGGACGATGCTGTTCGCATCGTCAAAAATGACTTGATTGCATATTTTGTACCAAAATATCAATATTTTTAATTGAAAAAACTAAAGCTAAATTCTGCTTACAAAACCCCCAAAACCATCATTTAGCAAAAGGTCGTATCTGAAAATGAAATGTTTTTTCATTGCAAAACGGTCGTATCTGCAGTTGCAACCGTTTTGCACTGAAAATGAATATAAGCATTATAGTGAAATGGTAAAATGTGTAGCATGGGAGATTGACCAGAACCAGTGTGTAGCATGTCAGATTATTATGTGCCAGTACGTAGCAATTCAAACTGTGACCAGTACCAGTACGTAACATGTGAAACTGTGATGATGGTACCAGTATGTAGCATGTCAGACTGTGATGATTGTACCAGTACGTAGCATATCAGACTGTTACAATTGTACCAGTACCAATCATATCAGACTTTGACAATGGTATCGGTACATATCATGTCAGATTGTTACAATGGTAACAGTACATAGCATGTCAGACTGTTACAATGGTACCAGTACGTAGCATGTCAGATTGTTACAATGGTACCAGTTCATAGCAAATCAGACTATGACAATGGTGCCAGTACGTAGCATGTCAGACAAGTGTGTAGTCCGCAGACTGTTACAATGGAACCAGTACATAGCATGTCAGACGGTGACAATGGTACAAGTACATATCATGTCAGACTGTTACAATGGTACCAGTACATAGCATGTCAGACTGTTACACTGGTAACAGTATGTAGCATGTCAGACTGTGACAATGGTACCGGTGCATAGTATGTCAGACTGTGACGATGGTACCAGTACATAGCATGTAAGACTGTGACAATGGTACCAGTATGTATCATGTCAGACTGTGACAATCGTACCAGTTAATAACATGTCAGACTGTGACGATGGTACCAGTTTGTATCATGCATGTAAGACTGTTAAAATGTTACCAATAAGTAGTATGTCAGACTGAAACAATTATATCAGTACGTAGCAAATCAGACTGTGACAAGTGATACAAGTGTGTAGCATGTCAGAATATTACAATAGAACCAGTACATAGCATGTCAGACTGTGATAATGGTACCAGTACAAAGCATGTCAGACTGTGACGATGGTACCAGTACATAGCATGTAAGACTGTGACAATGGTACCAGTATGAATCATGTCAGACTGTGACAATTGTACCAGTTAATAACATGTCAGACTGTGACGATGGTACCAGTTTGTATCATGCATGTAAGACTGTTAAAATGTTACCAGTAAGTAGTATGTCAGACTGAAACAATTAGATCAGTACGTAGCATATCAGACTGTGACAATGGTACCAGTACATAGCATGTCAGACTGGGACAATGTAACCAGTCTGTTGCAGGTCAGACTGTGACAATGGTACCAGTGCATAGCATGTCAAACTAAGACAATGGTACCAGTTTGTTGCAGGTCAGACTGTGTCAATGGTACCAGTGCGTAGCATGTCAGACTCATACAATTATAATAATGTAGCTAAAAAGGTAGGAAAACAATTAATAAGATTTTGTACTATTTTCAGTCTAATCATTTTTCATATACCATAATCATATTTGAAAAATTGTATGTGAAATTAGAAAGGGGTTATAGACCTGCCTTTAGTAATAAAGTTCATTAATTTTTTAAATAAAAAAGCACATAAGATAATCTTGTTTTGACATTAACTCTGTTTTATTATAATATATTAAAATACAAATATTACATGATATAAGAAAGATGTAAAGATATGACAATAACTGTTATCTGTTTATATATTGGTCTTATACTTGATAATTCTTTACCGGCCCCCAGTTATTGTTTTACGATTATTTGCTGTTTCTAGTATTTCTGCTTACCTTTAAATAATTACACTTTTGTTCAAATAAACGGAAAATACGTTACAGTTATAGTTTTGGTAAACAAAAGGCACACTACAATATATTTGATTTCCCCCCCCCCCCCAGGTAATCAAACTTGAATTCGAATAAATGTAAAATGTTGTATTTTCTTTAATCATTAGAAAATATTTTGATTAACACATATTTCAAGTATTCAGAATAAAATTCTACTTATAAAGACATATTTACAGTACAAAAATGATCTGATTTTCAGATACGACCTTTTTGCATACAAAATAGAATCAAACATTTCAAGATTTTAAGCGCAAAACTGTCGTATATTTAACGAATATCTCAGATAACAATAATGCCATTAGAAGAATATTATGTTAAATTAAAATCCATTTACAATACTGACATTCATGCAAAATATTCTTTTATTACTGATAAAAATGTATAAATTATTAATTTTTGAATAATACTGAACAATTTACAAAAACTCAGTTGCGACCGTTTTGCGCTAAGCCCGCGAATAATATCCATATACATAGCCCTGTATACTGGTCTTGAGCCTGTCATTCTGGCAAGTATATGAACAACTTTCTATGTATACATAGCCCTTTCAGTCACTCTAGTAAGCGTCTGAACACCTGTCCCCATATGCAAAGCCCTGTATACCGGCCATTCGCCGATCACTATAGTAAGCGTCTCGACAACTGTCTCCATATACATAATCCTGTAAATTGGCCAATCGCCGGTCGCTAAAGTAAGAGTCTGGACAACTGTCTCCATATACATAGCCCTATATACTGGCCATTCGCCAATCATTATAGTAAGCGTCTGGACAACCGTCTTCATAAACATTGCCCTGTATACTGGCCATTCGGCGGTCACAATAGTAAGCGTCTGGACAACTGTCTCCATATACATAGTCATGTATACTGGCCTTTCTTCTGTCACTATAGTAAGCGTCTAGACAACTGTCACCATATACATAGCCCTGCATACTGGGCATTCACCGATCACTATAGTAAGCGTCTAGACAACTGTCCATATATACATAGTCCTGTATACTGGCCATTCGTCGGTAAATATAGTAAAAGTCTGGACAAATGTCTCCATATACATAGCCCTACCAGTCACTATAGTAAGCGTCTGGCCGGTAACTATTATAAGCGTCTGGCCGGTCACTATTGTAAGCGTCTGGATTACTGCCTCCATATATATAGCCCTGTGAGTCAATATAGTAAGCGCCTTGACATCCATATTCATAGTCCTGATAGAAGCCGACTTGCAGAAAATGGAGCTCTTTAATGACCGGTGGCATACGTTGATCTACTTAAGAAGCTCTTGACCTTCGTAAATAAAAATAAATATTCAGTTAAATATCTTATTATTTCTCTTAACGAATATTTCTGTCGAACAATACCCGCAAATGTATAAACGAATGCATAACGATTGACTTTTTAATTACATGTTTAATGCCATGCGCGGATAAAGTAAATTAAAACAAGCAAGTATGAATGATTTTTGATCATCTTGTATTTTCTCAGATAAATCTAATACCTTTACATTAATCGCCTGAATGTGGTACCAAGAGACATGTTAACACATTTTTATTGGAATTACATTCATGCTGATTCACATGAGCGTCCGCACATGGGGTAAAATGGGACCCCAACCTCTTGAAAATCAGTGAGTGGAAAAGTTCGTGAAATCAGGAAAAATTTGCCGTGAATAATAAAGATTAATGAATTGAACGATTTGCGTCAGAATGACCGTGGTTAGTTTCACAAAAACATCAACTCCTATTTACAGTTCATGGAAGCGGTTATTGAACAATTTATTTACGCTGAAAACATTTAAAAACAAGACTATTGCCAAACAATATATGTCCCCTACCGGCTCCACCATTGTCAGAAATCCCACCATTGTCACAATGTTTTTTTTAATATTTGTTGCCATAGCAACCAGAATTTTTGACATAGGAACAAAATGAAATAACGTGCATGATGTCCATATTGCCATCTATCCATGTTTCAAGAAAACCACCATTTTTAGCAGTATTTCTCTTTTTTTGTTGCCATAGCAACCATAATTGAAGACGTAGTCACATAATAAAATGACGTGCATAATGCCCATATTGCCTTCTATTCATGTTTCCAGTTTCATTAAAAAATGTTAAAAACTTTTAAAGTTATCGCAGGATCCAGAAAAGTGTGACGGACAGACAGACTGACAGACGGAGCGCAAACCATAAGTCCCCTCCGGTGAAACCGGTAGGGGATTAAAAATGTTTCGTTCGCGCGAAATCGAGGGTAGAATTCAATAAATTACTTTTATTGAATCCTAAAATATGAAGTCAATGCGACGTAGGTTTTGATCGAATTTCTCGATGTATTTTTATATCAAGATAGTATTACTGGTGTTGATTCGATCCCCGTTAACGCTAATCATGCATACTTGTGGGGACCTGTTTGACGTGGTGCATCTAAGCCATGTCTAGACTCGTCTGAGGACCTGTTTGACGTGGTGCATCTAAGCCATGTCTAGACTCGTCTGAGGACACGTTTTACGTGGTGCATCTAAGCCATGTCTAGACTCGTCTGAGGACCTGTTTGACGTGGTGCATCTAAGCCATGTCTAGACTCGTCTGAGGACCTGTTTGACGTGGTGCATCTAAGCCATGTCTAGACTCGTCTGAGGACCTATTTGACGTGGTGCATCTAAGCCATGTCTAGACTCGTCTGAGGACCTGTTTGACGTAGTGCATCTAAGCATAGTCTAGACTCGTCTGAGGACCTGTTTGACGTGGTGCATCTAAGCCATGTCTAGACTCGTCTAAGAGGACCTGTTTGACGTGGTGCATCTTAGCCATCTCTAGACTCGTCTAAGAGGACCTGTTTGACGTGGTGCATCTAAGCCCTGTCTAGACTCGTCTAAGCGTGCTAAATGATAGTTCTACCTCACAAGTGATGGCGCAAGTCAGGTTTAAAATTATGATCATCGCGTTAAGCACGACTGGGAACATACCCATTTTTTACTAAGTCAATGAAATCTGATTCATTCTGTTGTATGGATTTCTTCTTGCTCATGTCGTACCATGAACGATCTAAAGTTTTGATGTGGTTCTGATAAAGTTGATATGACATGAACGTAGGTATATTAGATTCGGAAAAGCGGCTTCTTAGACACTGGTTAAGGGAGTCCAGATACGGAATATAAACAAACTTTGCGTCGATAGTATCTTCACTGGTTCCACTAACGGTCACATCTCCGTGGTATCGTTATTGTTATAAAAATAGGTTCGGCTGCTTTTAATGCCCGATCGAAAATATCCTCCCCGACAATCGATTCCGCAATTTTTCGATGTTAAATTATCGATTTTTTACACCGATAATGTCTAATTCAACAGCCTGGAGTGCTTGCGTGAAGATCTCAAAAATAAACGAATATTTGGCTATTGTCACCGTTCTAGTTGCCGCCCACAGCTGAATGTGCCAGCTGTCGTCCTGTCGTATTCTTTCTGTTCATTTTGCGCTACATATTTTAACTGACGGCGTATTTCGATACAATGGTTAGCAAAGATTTATATGCTTTTATACTGTGCAGTCAACCTGGTATTTTCTTGACAAGTGTGTGTTGAAAACTAGCCTTCGATCTTCTCTTATGGCTCTCTATATCACAGTTCCTACGGATTTACGTACGTCAGAAACTGTATTTAGATCTAGATAGATTTAGATCATTAACAACAAGACTTTTTCGGTGAGCCGAACAATATATCTACATTTTGAATACGTACACCATGTTATTGTCCAGCCATTGTCGTGCATAATTCGTATCCGTGGCCGCGTAGCTTGTTTAGGTTTAGACAGTATGTCTTGCACTGTGTTACAATTGTCCATGCAATAGTGTATGCAACCTTTTCATGAAGTGGTACATATCCAAGGAACTCTTGTCTTATGACAACTTTTTCATCATCGCAAAATCTAAGTCAAATAGACAGTAGCTCCACCCCCGAGAAATCAGCGGTCTTATCCGCTAAAATTGATATTTCAGATGCAGTGATAGCTTCAGTAACAATATCAACTCTCATTTACTGCTTGGAATATTGATTAAGGCCTGTCTACAACACCGACAACTCGATAACGATGGTTCTAAATTTGACTGGAAATTGTTTCTACAACCTCCATCATCCAGTATTTAAAGGCTTCGTCATGGAGCGAAATTAAAACATTCATATGCTTTCTAGAAACTGCATTTTTATTTCAAAAGAATATTTTTCGAATGTCATCACGAGGTGAACGTTAACTTTGCATCAGTCGACTTAAAGAGAATTTTCATGTCGAGGTGACGGATTATTGTTGTCATTTATGAAACAGTCGGTCCATTTTAGTTCAGTCAAGTGTATTGTGTTGAATATTACTTTTGACCATGACAATTATATCGGTACATTATTCATTTACACGTAAACACTAGATGCTCAGAGAAAGTTGGTCCGCCTGCGTAAAGTTCCACTGGCCCAGACACAAGAGAACTCGTGTATTTGAACTTGTCATAAACCTCTCGAAACAAAATATGTTCGAATACTTTAAATACAGATGCAGAATGTGTATGTCCATTTTTATAATTTGAGCTTTGTATACGAGCCGGTGTTATTTTGAAGATTTTAGAACTGTAGTATGACATGTTTACTTTTAGTTATTTTTTATTTTAATATCAGCTATGGCCATGGTATTCTGCATCAAAAAATAAAATTTAGGGAAAATGTAAAAATCGAAAACAATATAGGTTTCTTAGAGTTTCCAAGTGAAAACTCTAAATATTGTATCCCCATTTTGAAAAATATTTTTAATAAAGTTATTTTTTGTGAACTAAAACAAATATAAAGCACGACTTAGTTGGAATATATCCATTAATACATACACACTATATGCATGTATGATAGTTAAACAGTTGTAACAAGTGGAATAAATAAAAACAAGCACACGAGGGCAGTTATATC
Organism: Dreissena polymorpha; assembly: GCF_020536995.1. NCBI lineage: Eukaryota > Metazoa > Mollusca > Bivalvia > Myida > Dreissenidae > Dreissena > Dreissena polymorpha. Next base: position 75,579,651 of record NC_068355.1, on the reverse strand, counting down.
AGATCTGAAAAACAGACAAATACAAATCTCTAGTTATAAGAAATGTTAAAACTATGTTTTTGAAAAGTAAAGACAGACGTTATACAGAAACTTTGGGAATATACATTTTCTATGATTTATCTTGTTCGAAAATACAGCAATATTTTAGTTTCAACGCACACATTTGTAGTTCCAACTTCATGTGTACGGGTACCACCGTTTGTACAAATGAATACGGCATTACCATGCTGCAGTTTACTTTTTCAAATGTTGCATAAACTAATAAAACAAATACGTTTTTAAACACACTCATCATAAACTGCATTCAAGTGTGACTATCATGAAACACATCATTTGAACGCTAAAGGAATAGGACCCAAATCATTTAATCTAATCATCATGTAATCATTAGGACTTGCTCATTTAATTTCGCTTACATAAGAATGATTCTATTTAACTGTTTCCATACAAACAAGTTCAATCGTGTAAATGTTTAAATGTATGTTTAAATATATGAGCATGATTGATAGTCTGTAGTCAGCTAATACCGTAAAAAACAAGATACTTCTTAAGAATAACACAAAAAGAAATAGAATAAAACACATTAAACAGACAGGAACAAAGCACACTGGAGCACATTTAACGAAAACGAAAACAGATAAAAACATTAAAAATGTCAGATGAATGGGATTAATGTCAAATAATGTCCTCCTCAAAATTATATAATACGCTTGAAAATAAATTTCACCCGAAATATTTACTAGGTTGAACAACAGAGTTTATATAAACCGAGTTCCGCTGAATTAAACGTAAACATTGAAAAACAAGTGTCTTAACTTGCTTGTGAATTATATTCGACTAAAAACCTCCTTTAACTTATGATTACATATGTTTGTAAATATTCTTTATTCTTTATGGAAAAGATAGGTTTGAGTTTGCAACGTACATCAACACAAAAAGGCACATAATTCGGACCATGCTCGTGATATTGTATGCATTTATAATCAGACACTTTTTTTCTGATTTAGGAAACAGTTAATATTAGCCTCTAGCCGACAATCGTTCCCTCAATAACTTTTTATGAGTGTTTTATCATGTCAACAAACAAATTGAACATGCAACGTAATAATATGACGATATCAGAGTTAATGTCTTAATTAACTTATTCTGCATTAGAGCACTCACCTGATTGAAAATATATAGATTGTTTGAAAAACATTGTCAACAAAAATCCGCCATTTTAACATACTGATAGAAAGCTTACTTAAAATCGTATGATTCCTCGTTTGAATTCACCCCCTTTAATAGTGTGTTTCTTAAAATATGTACATGACTTTCGTTGATCCATATCTGACAGAAAATATGGAAACTGGTCTCTTTGCTTTTTGTGTGTCTTTAATGAGTGCTCCAAACTGGTAAATTTTTACGCCGAATAATCAAATCTCAAAAATTTATAGACATGCCAATCACAATGTGATGCTGTGTTATTAATTTCAGACCAAATCTCTGCAGATGGACTCGATCAGAACCAACTTGATACACTTGCTGAATCCCTTAAAATAGAAGTCAGAGTCATTGACAACCTTCGAAGGGAAACAACAAATCACATTGTCAGGACTACTCTCAGAAATGATGGCAGTGAGCAAATTCCCTCATCTGGCTGGAGGCTTTATTTCCACAGCATGCTCCTCGTATACCCGGATGTATTTCCTAAAAATATGACGAAAGAGCTTGACGTTGAACAAATCCGAGTGGGCATGGTACAGGGCGATCTTTACTACATTGAGCCCATGAGCGGTTTCAAGCCTTTGCCTTCAGGGTCCGCTAGGAATTACAACATCGTTGTCAGTTATTGGGCCGTGCAGCGGACGGATTTCATGCCTTTTTGGTACGTCACATCGGTTAACGCTAATGTTCAGCCACGTGTGGTGCAATCTACTTCATCATTTGACCTCGAGTATGTCAATGATTTTGATGACGTCAGACAGTGGAAGCGCTGGCGTGGAGATCGGTACAATCCATTCACCCCACAAGAGCGGGCAGAACGACTGGCGTACGACGAAAACAATGTTGTATGTATATTAGTTATTATTTATTAACGATTCCATGTGTGCGGATGATATTTGATGATGTTCATATATCGGGCATCAACAACATTCATAAGCTCTGAAGAACTACCGTTACGTTTGCCTATTTATGAATAGAAAAAATACAACACAATGTCCAATATTTAACTTAAATATGTATTATACGGATTAGCATTTGTCTTGGAAACGTGTCCATAATATATGAGATGCATTGCGATGTTTCAGAAATATTTAATTATGTGATTCATAGGTAGCCAAGTTCATTATTCCAACACCGAAGTCACTTCATATTGACCCCAATAAGCCCATGACGTCATTCGATTCCAGCTGGAAGGTGTTTTCAGAAGACAGCATATTCAACGACGTGGCTCTCTACATAACAGGTCTCTCTGAAGCTTTTTAGTACCTATATTAATTGTTTTAAGATGTTAAGAATATAAAAAAAATTATATGTTTAAATTTTGGCGCAAATGGCGCTACGGTATAGTTTGTAAATGCTTTCCTACCGAAAAAAACAGTTGTACATCTAAACAAGTTCCTAGTTTTTGTACACTCTAAACTCCGTAAAAAACCGCATCGTCGCTGTTCTGGGTTTGAGAGTGTTGTTTTTGATTTGACGATCAACAGTGAGACAGTGAGGCGTTCTACCAAACACATTATGATACACACTATTGTTAAACCCATATGTCCTTGCAATCAATGAACAAAAAATGATCGTATGAAATAAACAAAAGGACCGAATTTATTAAACTGCAGTCTATTTTATATCCTTCAAAATATGTTTGTATGTAAGCTATCATAGTTTTTTTTTCAAATTCATAACCCAGCGCATGGTTTAATTTACCTTTAAGTAACTGAACGATAACATTTCAAGCATTCGCGATATAGATTGTTCAAGACTCATAACCACTGTCAAGAATTCTCACTAGATATTGTCACGTTGGTTTTGACCTACAAAAAAAGGCCAAAATGTGCAAACAAACAAGCAGACTTATCTAATTTATGAGATGGAATTCGCTCGTTGTGAAGCAAGAAAGATATGCTAAGAAATCAGTAGAAGAAATGTGTACTTAACAAAGCTTATGCACATACTTTCAGTTACACATAACTCATATCATGTGTGTTTACATAGGCCAACAAAGAAAGAAGCTTATTTTCACAAGCTAATACAGCCCGATATTTACTTCTGTTTTTGTAAAATAGCTTAATTTCTCTTACTTTCAACAATCCCTAATTGACGTTACCAAGGTTTCAGTCGCCTTTTTTCGCCCGACCGTTTGTTCGTGTATTGTGTGTAGGTATGTAATGATATGCATGTATATATATTCAATATGTTTATTTTTGTCATATTAATATTAAATATAATTATCATCAATATTAACATATTAAGTATCTAAACATTTCTTCATTGCATACTTATTCCACAGAAGAACTTCAAATTCAGCAAGTCTTCTCGAAGCCGAACGCTTACGTCATTATACTGAGTCATGATACCACCACTGAACCAGAAGGGTATACTTTAAACGTGGATGAAAACGTCATTCGTCTTGAAGCAAGTGACGCGGCGGGAATGTTCTACGCAGTACAATCTCTCCGAAGCATTGTTGACGGAGCGAGCGGTGCAAATATCCGTGCCATGACGGTTCACGACGCACCGCGGTACCGCTGGAGGGGAATGCATCTTGACGTCGCTCGAAATTTTCGTACGCTCGATGACGTAAAGCGTCTCCTTAACGTCAACGCGATGTACAAGATGAACGTGCTGCATCTCCACCTCACGGACGACGAAGGATGGAGACTAGAGATCGACGGACTGCAAGAACTCACTGAGGTTTGTATTGATAAGCAGAAAAAGAACTAGGAATAATCGTTTAATCGATGTATCAATATATCGACGCCCCAAAGAAACTATAGAATTTGTGCACCTCTTACACAGAAAACACGTTGTAAGGAACGTAGAGAATACTATGTTAGTGTCATGGCGTACTTGAATCTATCCGACGAGTTGAGGAAATATGTAGACGGCCATGCTTCCCGAGCCGCATAATCCTTTCTATGACGATACGGATAAATTCAAGTACAGAGTGAAACTAATTTGATATTATATATATATATATATAATAAGAAAATCTTTGGTGATTAAACTATAAGCGTTTAAAGAAAGTGATTTATCATGCTACGCGTGTTTTTGTTGTTGTAAAATTAAGCATATTTTCTTTATCGTCTTAAGGTTGTAAAGTCTCAACAATCCCCTAACTGCTTAAAGGTTTTTGTTTTAATCTTCGCATCTGAGTGTCCATAATGCGCAGGGGATCGTTATGAAAAGACTTTTAAAGCAACAAGTTTTGGCAGAATTGCCTGTTTATCATTTATACCTTGTAGAATATAGAGTAGATCCGTTCAAGGGTGTTAGTTGTAATCATTATCTAAGACACATTTCTTATTAAAATATTAACTTGGTGTTCTATTTTGCTATTTAAAAATCTTTCCGTTGACTATATTACATAACATACCTCTCAGAATATTTCACATTATCACTAGGTTGGCGGCAAAAGATGTCATGACCCGCAAGAAAATGAATGCATTATTCCGCAATTCGGGTCCGGTCCATTTGAAACCTCCTCTGGAAGTGGATTTTTCACAAAATCGCAGTATCGCGAACTACTTTCCTACGCAAAGAAAAATCACATAAAGGTAGTTCCAGAGTTCGACATGCCAGGTCACTGTCACGCCGCGATGGCGTCAATGGAACGTCGGTTCAGAAAAACGAAATCATCTGAGTATCGCCTCGTTGATCCAGACGACCGTTCTGCATATCTGTCCGTGCAAAGTTGGAAGGACAATGCCGTTAATCCGTGCATCAATTCCACTTATGCGTTTGCTGGCAAGGTTATGGATGCTGTGAAAGGTATGGCAACGATATTAGTTCTTCTTGTTAAACTCGGCTACACTTAGCAACACTGCCCATATCACATATTAAAGCACATGTTAATCCCTCTTGTAAACTAAAGACGAATGCTGCGAATGCAATAGTATATGGTAATGCGAGTATTGAAATATATGTACGATTCCATCGCAATGAGCGGCATCTTACACAATCCTTTTAATTATTTCTTATCTATATAAAAGAACATTTTGTAACATAAATGCGCCTAATATACATTAACATTACTAAGCCATTTAATTCAGATATTGAAAGAAAATGTAAACCACACATAACTTGTTACCGCTTATTTCAAAGTATACATGTATTGACGCCATGCCATGTGTGCCTCGGACATTGTCTCCTTATTTTCTTAGCCCTTCACGCGGACATTCAGCCCCTAGAAATTTACCATTTTGGCGGGGACGAGGTAGCCCCTGGAGCCTGGGAGAAGTCGCCCAAATGCGAGGAATTCCTAAGGGCCAATCCGCGGTATAACATAACTCATGGTGGGTTTACACGATGATAACAAGTTTTTCCTCTCGTTAAAATGTGTTTCACATGACCGATCATAACATAACAATACGAGCTAACACTGTTTTAACAAATATTCTCTAAGTTTTTAAACATGTATATCTCTTATCAATATTCAGTGAAGTATTTTAGCGCGTTTCTATTTTATAAATAGCGTTGCAATTTGGAAACTTTTCCACAATAATTATTCCTATTGTTAAAGGTCTAAAAAATTATTTCGTCGAGCGCGTAGCAAAGCTTTCGGCCGAGCGGGGACTGTCCCTCGGTGGTTGGGAGGACGGCTTTTCAGACGGCTCAGCGCCACTTCCGGCCAGCAGCCTTTCAAATGTGGACCTGTATGTTAACCCTTGGAACAACATTTGGGAGTGGGGCGGCGGTAGTAACGCATACAAGTATGCCAACGCCGGATATAAGGTAACGTAGATAACATATGTAAAGGCTTACAAGCGCTATTACAATTGTCAATACAATAGTTATAAACGTAAACGCAGTCAAACGCGTTGGTCTTAGCTCGCGATCAGGCTCATATCATATTGAAGTCACTGATACATGTATATCTTTATTCTCCTTAAAGGTCATCATGGCACAGGCGACGAATCTCTACTTCGATCAACCCCAGGAGCCTGATCCGGAAGAGCGCGGGCTCTACTGGGCAACGCGCTTTACTGACACACGGAAGGTGTTTGACTTCCGGCCAGACTCTCTCTACGACAACATCCGCGAGGACCGCAGTGGCAACCCCCAAAGCAAGCATGGCATCTGTGGCGAAGACATGTCCAAGTGCACACTTTTGAAGAAACCGGAAAACGTTATCGGTCGGTATCCAAAAAACATTCTCGCGGTCATTTCTCTTGCCCCACTAAGTACTCTCCCGATCCTTTTCTCACTGTCATCGCAACAATTTGAAAATGTAACAATTCGGAACATTTTATGGGAGATATTTGTAGGAATATTAAAGTGATTGTTAGTTTTGTTGTTGCTGTTGTCGGTCTGGCTTACATCATTTTAAAATTATTTACAATGTTAGTTAAGTATGAATGTATAAAGGGCTTAACGGCCGTCAACCTATTGATGCGAACGGATTTCGAAGATTCTTCTCAGATACTTTTTCTGGGATGTATCGAGTTTCTTTCTTCCCCATTTGTTAATTTCAATATTTTAGTTCTATACAGTATTAATGATAAGACAATACTCATGAAAAGGAATGATTTGGTCTTTCTTCCGATGACTTCGGCTTGTAAGATATTTGATAGCAATCCTTTGTTACAGTTGTGCCCGAGTATATGAAGCTTTCCAACTCTTCCATTTCGTAATCTACAAGATTGGATTGCATCACCTTTCGCTTTTAAGTGTTTAGACTAAGTCCAACTTAATCTGTATGTTCTTCTAGTTTTGTTGTTTAGAGTTGTTGATGTTTCATTGTTGATGATAACAGTGCGATTTAATCTAAAATGTCGAGATTCTCCGGTATAGCTGTGAAGTTTCGTCGGATTTCAGTTCTCACACCTTCCACAGTTCTCCTCATCATCCAATTAATGACAAGGAGAAGGAGAATTCCAGACATGCAGCGCCTATGCTTTAAATCTGACATCACTGGGGACCATTTTGTTGTTTCGGTTTCGTCGTCTACAGAGCTAAGAAAGTCCACTTGAAATGACAATCTTAATAACTTTCGTAGAAACTCCATATTGACTCATCATGACCTAACGACTGTTTCTGTGAATGGAGTCGAATGCCTTTTTTTATTAGCAAAAAGTATTATACGGTTGAGTTCCGTCCGTTGAGTTGAACATGTTTCTGAGGATGAATATCTGAAAGACTGTTTTTCTACCTTTCTTAAATCTGTTTTTTCTGAGTTTAGAATTCAATCTTGTTTTTGTCCTGGTATTTAGGATTTTGCTGAGCATTGAACTGGCTATGGGCAATGAGGTAACTCCTCTCATGTGTCCGCATTCTTATTGATTGACTTGTTAAGCTCTTTGCAGATAAATGTCTTTCCTTTTTTTCCGTTTTGTTAGGACAACCTCTTTCTCCCAAATGAGATCTTTTTGTTTTAGTTCTAAATTAATTTGTTCAATGTCTTCTTTGAGCATTTCTAATGAAATTTGGTTTATGCTTCAGAGTCTTTTATTTGTTTTTGCCATCTCATGAAACTGTTCTGTTTGTTTTTCAGTACTTGGCTATTCTTGTTTTTCACTGTTAACGGTATTCTTTTTAATTTACCGCTCAAAATTAACTCGTCCATTACTTCAGACTGACTTTATACAAGTTCTTTCCAGGTTTGCAAGGCGCGCTTTGGAGTGAGACGATACGCACCAGTGAAAACATGGACAACATGATCTTCCCGCGCATTCTGGCGCTCGCAGAACGCGCGTGGCACAAGGCGCCATTCGAGGAGACGGGCGCATCGTCGCAAAATGATTGGCTTACTTTCGCAAAAGCGCTTGGAGAAAAGGAGTTCAAGCGATTAGAACTAAAGAGTGTTCAATATCGCATTCCTCCGCCGGGAGCAAGGTTATTTAATTCCTTACATTTCCCTGACGTCTTTTATTATTGATCTTTAGGATGTTGGTGGAAGCAAGCGTTGTTTTTTGGTGTAGAATTAGAAACGCGTATCGGGGATAACTTTTGTATTAAGAGTTTGTCAAACAACCACTCTCATAACTCACACAACTTTTTTGTGCCGCTTTCAAGAAATTTCCTATTTTCACTGGTTTCAGATTTAATGTATGCGAAAACATTGTATGCATACATCGAGACGTCATAAACTTTTTATCAGTATGACAAGGTGCAAAAATTGGTAGATATAAAATATATTTTGACGTCAATGTACCTGTTTTTCATTCAAAACACATTTTTTGCACTGATCGTACTTAATGTATGTTTTTCAGTTGAAGCGATTTATTGAAAATGTTTTTCACATTGGGTACTGGCTGTTTCTCACACACGTTTCAATTTCGCCCGTCACCCTCCTTCCCATCCCATAGTGAATAATTTGCTTAATTATTCCTGTTTGACTTATCGATTAGCTCTTTTCTTTATATAATATATGGAAGAATTTTTTTTTATTTCATTTCCTTTGTTAGAAAGATTATTTTCTGCAGTAATATACCCCGTGTGGCTATTAAATATTTATACATTAGGAGGATCGTGTCGTTTCAAATTGAATAATTCTAATGATACGGCCAGAGTCAGTCAAAGTTGATGTATAGGGAAATTATTAGTTAATATTGATATGCAACTGTCATGTGGTGTAACATTAACATGAATAATGACTAACTAATACCACTCACTATTACATTTAATTATTAAAACGCTAAACTAAACAATTTATCGTGGTGATGTAACATTTTTGGAAAGCCTACATGGGCGACAAGATAATTCACAGGGACCTACAATTGATACACCGTAACAATAAAACGAAAACAAACTCTTTTTGACATTAAAAAATAGTTTTGATCAAATGCCTAGGATATACAGGTGTACGAAATACAACTTCGCGTTTTGCAACACTGGGTTCGTTTCAGTGGCTTCGATTTACTAAGTTAGCACTTAACAACAACTTTCAGATTGTTTGTATAACTAATGGTCCTGTTTTTGTTTGTTGTTTTGACTGCTTCGTGAAAATTTGGACAAATAAAATGCTTAAAAATTAAAAACAAACTATATTTGAGTTTGTACTTTAAAACGTATGAACTCTCTCTATATTATCGTATTGACGTTACAACACTCCGTTCTCATACAGTGATCGGTGCATTTATAAACTATATTAGTAATGCTGGTAATGTCACAAAATATAATGATAACAACAGGCATGTCCAAATTATTCAATCGTTTCGTGTTTGTAATGCTTTATGTGTGTAAATCGTCAATAGTTGCATATAATGAATAGTTTAGGGCTTGGTGTACGTTCAGTGTTATTTTTCCCTCGAAAATATAATCGCTACGACGAAAATGCACAAATCTGAAATAATTATTGTTAAATTTTGTGAATTTATCTGAACATAAAAATTATTTTCAGATAGTCATGTTCATACGACGCACCGACGCAATATTCAGTTCCGCATCATATATACGATAAACTTGTTGGTATCGGTGTTTTGCCAAAGGTGTGTCGGACTCAAAGCGAGATAGTTGATATATTTGACATATGAAATACTTTAACACACACACACTAATTATTGGTAAAAAATCATTTGAAATGTTTCATTAACTAAACTGTAGGTTATATTTAAGTAACTGTGGGTAGTTGGTATTTCATGCTAATGAAATTAAGAACTAAATATGGCGTCTAATATTTTAAAGGGGCCTTTTCATGTTTTGGTCAATTTACAAAATTTTAAAAAAGTTGTTACAGATTCGCAAATTTTCGATTTAGTTATGATATTTGTGAGGAAACGGTAATATTGAACAATTAGCATGCTCTAATATAGCCATTATATGCATCTTTCAACGATTTAAAAACATGAAAATTTTAAAGCTTCGCAACGCAAAACGATTGAATAATTTGGAGAGTTCTGTTGTTGTCGTTATATTTTGTGAAACTACGAAAAGAATTTATATAAAGTATAAAATACAGCTGTCATTGCATGCGGAAGGATGGGCGAGGGGTCTAAATGTAAGACTTTTTAACCCAGAACATTAGGGGTCAGTGGTTCGAGTCCTGTTGATGGTAACTTTTTTTGATTTTATTCTTGAATTTTTACTAGAGCTTTTCAGAGCAAATGTTTACATTTATCAAAAGAAAGCATTTAATGACAATTTTCAAAACATGCAAAAATCTGTGAAAAGGCCCCTTTAATATAACTAATTTTTTTAAGCAAATTGTGCAATAGAATATTGTTCAAGTATTGCAAATAGATTTATTCCTGTATGTAAATATTTTTTTATATCGTATTTTTATCTTGGGACAGGTGTTGACTAACGAGCTTTCAGATTTTAACTTATTTTGTGTTAAAGGGTAAAACACTTCGGGCTCGTTCAAAGAAGACTTATTGGAATGAGCTTGTCGTTTTTTCGCTTTATGAATGCAAAAGCGGTAAACAGGAAAACACAATTCATTTCGATTTTCAATTAAGAAATGTGAATTTGGTTTTGGGGTTCCATTTGTTCGAGTGAAAAACGTAAAATTAAAAGACACGCCAGCCATTGTAACCTTCATGTAGTTTTATTTCTCTGTCTGATTTCTTGCAACAGCTTTTTTCAATGACATCGACGTTTTGATTTTTGTGTGCAGGGCCAGTTAAACTGTAAACATTTTGTTTTCAAAACGTCTTGTTAAAATTAGAATCGTTGCACACATTCAAAATTGAGTCATTTAGTACCAAAGGTACTTCGGCGTGAAGGACTAGAGAAAATTGTCAGCGTCAAAAATGAGAACTGATATATCCCCAATGTATAATACCGGAAAGGTTAATACATATTCATAAAAATCAAGATTTACCGCAAACCGTTATAAATTATTTTAGACAATGTTACGTGCAAAGTATGCAGTGGTTAATCTACGACACATTAATGAAAACAGTTTTGTATATGTGAAATCCAATTATAAAATTAAATTTTGGTTAATTCTTTTATGTATTCATGATAATCAAAGTACATATCATTCATCAGGGTTTCGGCTGACAAAGTAACGGTGACAACAGAATACCCCTTGTTGGGTTCCCAGTACAGCTCGGATAACGGAACTACCTGGCAGGATATCCGCGTGAACCAACCGACCACCGTTACATGGAACCACGCCGGGTCGATTCTACTGAGAGCATCGTACGTTATTACATGTTTTTAATGTTTATGAAGCTGAAAGCTAAGTAAAACTTATTTTGTTTGTTTCTTGCTGGAAGTACTATATAATTGTTGCTTACCAAACTTACTATAAAAATGTGTCGTCCGTACTATAGTATGAAATTGATGCGAAGTGTCGAAGCAATTGTTATATTTTACTTGCTGGTGACTTTAACTCACGCACATCTGACTAGCCAATTTATGTAGTAGACGATTCAAATAACTCGAATCTAGATTTTTTACCTGACGATTATATTGCCTATGTAGAAATTAAACGTTATACACAAGATAAAGGCCGCATTAATAACAACGGGTATCAATTATTGGATTTATGTAAATCTTCAGGACTACGTTTAGTTAACGGTCGAATGGGTGTACAAATGTACATTTGTTGGGCATACGGGCTCAAGCTTAGTTGATTATGTTATTTGTGCACCGGACTTATTCCCGGTTATTAATTATTTTCATGTCAACGAACCAAACATACTAAGTGATCACTGTTCAATTAATTTTGGGATAAATATGTACCGAGATGAATCGATTTCGGGTGGCAATAATTTAAACTGCTGCACTGGTGGTAAAGATAATGTATATAAATGGGACTATCGGAAAAAAACTTGTTTTGAAAATAGCATATCATCGTTCCGTGTACGCAATCAGCTGGAACACATTTGCCGTTCATTTTCATGCGCTGTAAATCCAGAGGACATAACCACATGTATTAGTGAATTTAAGCTGTGTATGGATAACGTTATGTCTCCCTTGTTTAAGCAAAATCTTAGTATTGCCGAACCAAGTAAAACATCTGATAAAAAACATACTTTTAATAATAAATGGTTTAACGAAGAATGTTGGCACTACAAATCCTTCTGACCATTCAGTTGGAAAATATCCAATTTCAAAATTTTAATTAAACAATGATACTAACAAAGGAAGTAACACAGCTTTACCGTAAATGGAACATTCATTTAGGTAATCATCTGGCCCGCCACATCTATTTGTTTTTAAATTATTTATGCTTTTAAAAATTTCATCGGTTGTAATACAAACATTTAGTTCATCAAACATACATGTTAGCTCATCGCGCTCGCATCTTTCAATAAAAAACAGAACATCTTCATCAGGTGTGAAGAAATGTGTTTTTGGGTTATTAACCGCTTTAAAGTACATCTCAAAATCAGACAAAGGTATTGTCGATGGTTTAACATTGGCACAGCCCTTCAACATATTCCAATACACTTTCGCGTTTTTATAGCGAGCATTAGTTAATTCGGTTGTTTTATTTTTATCATATTCATACCTACATTTACGTAAACATGTTTTATATTGACTTCTTGCTGTAACCATATTTATTCTATTTGTATCCGATTTATTTGTACGGTAAATATTTAGCATATGATAAAACGTATCCCTTTTTATGTATTGTCCTAGTGGTAAAGAAAAGGTCATAGACCGGACGGACTCGTATGCCACGAAGGAAATAACAAAGACAATGATTGATTGAAAAAGGGCATTTATTTTAAAATGCCATAAAAGAACTAAAGAACAGAAAACAAATTTTACTGAATGGCATAATGGGCGGTAAAAACCCGCCGGGCGGTAAACCACGCCCATAAAGCTATACAAGAACAGTAATAAAAAGACATGTAGCAAACGAACATATCGTAAAAACCCATTGTCATAAAGACATGTAGCAAGAGAACATATCATAAAAACACATTTTCATAAAGGCACTTTGAAGGTATTATGAGACAAAGTGAAAATACTACATAAAAAATTCACATAAAAAACAAACAATTCCGTTCTAGGCGGAGAAGGGGTGGCGGTGGGTATTGAAAATAATCTCAATTTATTGTATTAGCAGCTGTAAGTAGAAAATCCGAGCGCATAATGGCCAATATCAATATTGATTGGCCAAAGGGCTCACGTGGTCTTATAACTTAAGCCGATTGGTTAATAACATAGCGTGGCTGGGATAGATTATTATTGGTTAGATCGGTCACGTGACTAATCTCTATAATTAGACTAGAAGGCGAACAATCACATAAAAAATGTTATGTATGCATAAAATATTATTTATGTATTGTCCTAGTGGTAAAGAAAAGGTCATAGACCGGACGGACTCGTATGCCACGAAGGAAATAACAAAGACAATGATTGATTGAAAAAGGGCATTTATTTTAAAATGCCATAAAAGAACTAAAGAACAGAAAACAAATTTTACTGAATGGCATAATGGGCGGTAAAAACCCGCCACAAGGGGAACCTGAAAGGTAACCCCGCCGCCAGGGGCATAACATTACTGAGCACTTTAGGTACATTATTTACACGAATTTTGAATTTACGCTTGTCAAATTGGGCCGAAAAATATAATGTTTACATTGAGGCACAGTCAGGATTTAGGTCGACAATGAGCACAGTAGACAATAGTTTTGTGTTACATGGTCTCATATCTCATATATTAAATTCAGGTAAACAACTATAGTGTGCCTTCATAGATTTTTCGAAGGCATTTGACTATGTTACAAGGGATAACCTGTGGTTGAAAATTAGGAATTAGAGGTAGGATTTTAAATATTATACGCTCCATGTATGACTCAAATAAATCACGTGTTAAATATTATAATATGTTAAGCGAAAGTTTTCCATGCATGCTCTGGGTACGTCAGGGTGAATGTTTAAGCCCGTTTTTGTTTGTCATGTTTTTAAATGATATAGAAGACATATACCTTCACAGCGGCTTACCGGGTATTGATGTAAACGCGTTCAAAATGTTTCTAATTTTGTATGCTGATGCTATTTTAATTTTTGCAAACAGCAGTCAAGAACTGCAAACTAGCCTTAATTTACTTGAACAATAGTGTAACCAATGGAAACTCACTGTAAACACGTTAAAAACGAAAGTAATGATTTTCCGTAAAGATGGAAAAAACTATCAAAACCTAGCATTTACATATAAACATAACGCTATAGAAAATGTTCATAAATTTACATATTTAGGCATAGTTTTTACAACCGGTGGCTCATTTACTGAAGCACAGAACACCCTTTCAGGACAAGCACTTAAAGCTATATTTAAAATGAATAAATACTTATACAAATTAACAGATGTGACTTTCAAACACAAGTTAGACTTATTTGAAAAACTTATTGTTCCTATTTTAAATTATGGTAGCGAAGTCTGGGGATTTAACAAAGGCCAAGCCATTGAACGTTTACATTTACAATTTTGCAAAAATACTCTATGCGTTAAGAGAAGTACACAGAATGATTTTATATATGGTGAGCTGGGGAGGGTGTCCATGCAAAATATTAGGCATTTTAACATAATCAAATACTGGAAAAAACTTTTGCAAAGCAATGGAAACAAATTTGCCAAAAATGTTTACAATTTGCTGAAAAACGACTTTGAAAATAACCCAAACAAGACAAATTGGGGCTCACAAGTTAAAGCTCTATTGTGTTCCCTGGGATTTCAAGATGCCTGGATAATGCAGGGCGTCGGAAATGTGAAACTTTCCTTGTCGACAGTCAATCAGCGTCTTAAAGACACGTTTGTGCAAAACTGATCAAGTCGATTAAGGGACTCCAGTAGGGCCCTATTTTATAATAACATTAAATCTTTTGAATTCCAAGAATATCTTAACCTTGTTAACATTAAAAAATTTCGCATTTGTATAACAAAATTACGTGTGTCATCACATAGATTACATATTGAATCAGGCCGATGGAGTAAACCAGTAGTTACACCAGTTGAAAATAGAGCATGCTTCTTTTGTGATTAACTCTAAGATGAATACCATTTTATTATGGAATGCGATTTATATAAAGATTTACGAGATAAATATATACCAAAGTTTTTCCGTTCAAGATCAAGTATGCATAAGTTCATACAATTACTTCAAACAAGAAACAGAAAAGTACTTAGAAACTTTGGCATTTATATATTCTATTCTTTTGAGTTGAGAAAACAGTACTTATATCAATAACATGCTCATCATATACTACGGGTACACTTTTAATACATGCTTATCTGTTTAATAAGTTTGTTGTAAAATATCTCCACTTTCAACTTATAAGTTTAAATTAAACTTAAAGTCTTTTGTTACCCTGTTTTCATATAATGAAACGTCTATTGCACTATATGTTTATTATCATATACGTTGTATGCGCTGTTTTGTTGTTTTTGCTTGTACAAGTAATATATATTGTCCTTATGGGTTTTGTTGTAAAAGATCTCCACTTTTTACTTATAAGTTTATAACTACCCTCTGTCATTCTGCTCTCATGTATTGAAACGTTTTTGTTTTTGTTTTTCCACTATTTCCAACTACATGTATATGTGTATTATCATATACTTTGTAAGCGCTGTCTTGCCATTTATTGATTGTAAATATGTTGTCCTCATGGGTCTTTTGACCTTTTGGAACTTGTGAAATAAACTATCAAATAAAATCATTTATAAGTATAGTAATCTACTCAGTGGATGTATGTCACGGAAACGAGTGTTTGCAAATCGTTAGCGTTCAGTTTACTTACAAAGATAAAAATCTGACAACATAATCGTTAGAAAACGGGATAAGACAAACATGGTTTCACTTATATGTTAGTGGATCTGTGTATAATCAGATTCATATGCATATATTGCTTTATTATGTTTGTCGTGCTGTACAGTTTACTGAAACAGCATGGAACCTGCAAGGTAAATATATTAATAAAAATTAAAGTCAGTTTAATACATCAATTACCATTAAATGTGCATTGTTATATTTCTTGTTTTTCCCACACATGCCTCTGCTTAAATATTTCTCCTAAACCAGGTATTAACAGAACGTTGTTGCCCTTTTTTGCCTTGACTGCGCGTTAAAATGCCCTTTTTAAAAGAAATGCGCCATGCCCCTTTGCCCTCCTGGAAAAACCACTATTCATTTGTCACTTTATTAAAGCCACACACTTTGCTTCTGACCTTGAAATGAAATACATGTCAATCAATACATGTAGATGCAATTTGACAGCGTGCAAAATTGTCAATAAATCTAAAGCCTAGTTAGAAAGTAATATATTATTTTTCATACGGTAGCACTTGTAAAACCGAAAGTAGGATTTCTATACGTATATTAGTCCATTTCGAAAAACGCAATTTTTTATGTCCCCCACCACTATAGTGGGGGACATATTGTTTTTTCCCTGTCCTGTTGGTTGGGTGGTTTGTTTGTTTGTTTGTTTGCTCCAACTTTAACATTTTGCCATAACTTTTGCAATATTGAAGATAGCAACTTCATATTTGGCACGCATGTGTATCTCATGCAGCTGCACATTTTGAGTGGTGAAAGGTCAAGGTCATCCTTCAAGGTCAAAGGTCAAATATATAGCTTCAAAGCGGCGCAAAAGGGACATTGTGTTTCTGACAATCACGTATCTTGTTTAAGTTTTAAAACGCAAAAAAATATTTATTCTTTGTAACCACCAGATATATTCTAATTGGCATAGATAAAATTAAATCTATAGCCTAGTTAGCAAGTAATTTATTATTTTTCAAACGGTACCGCTTTTTAAATCGAAAGTAGAATTTCTATACGTATATACATCCATTTCGACAAACGCGATTATTTTTAAATATATAGCATAGTTAACAAGTAATTTATTATTTTTCAAACGGTACCGCTTTTAAAACCGAAAGTAGGATTTCTAGACGTATATGCCCTTTCCGACAAACGCGATTATTTTTAAGTTTTAAAGCGCAAAAAAGACGGATTTCTACCTTGTAACCACCAGATATATTCTAATTGGCATCGATAAAATATGTTTAATATTTATACTTAAATTTACTATGCAAAATAAGTTGTGTGGTTTTAAATACGACTCATCAATAATGAAATACGGCTAGGAGCAATAAGTGTTATCAATTAATTAACAACTTTACAAATTTAAAACTATATTTATGTATATTGTTATCGAAATGTGTTTGTAAATACATTAAGTACTGATACAACACATGCCGTTCACAGTGACTACATAATGTTGTACGAAATTTGCCATTAAAAATGCATATCCAATAGGCATTGTGCTATGGATATTATTACCGAAATGTATTGAATATTCATTAGACTTAGTATTATTGAATCTTCGTGTTAAAAAGGTATCAAATACAACTCTCTGGATGTAGCTGTCCTTATCGTCTGGTCCTGTACCACGAACCAAGATATTTTACGCCGACCATAAACTATCATTATTTACGCCATACGGTTGGAATGACAGATATACTTGGAAACATTTACATCGTATTTCAGAAATGCAGCTGGTATCCGATACAGCCGTTCCGTTAAACTAGCACGAGGTATTGTTTTTTAATATTTCTTTTGATAACCAAGATGTAAATTTTATTTGTCAAACTAGAAAAAGATAAAAACAGGTGATACCTAAAAGGATGGAATTATTAAGAGAAAATTGTATTTCAAATGTATGAAATGGTTAAGTTTCAAAAACAAAATTCGCATGGAAATGTTGACATTAAAACTGTAAGAAAATGCTAAAATTAATGTGCACTTTTGTGGAATAGAAATGTTTGAGACACAAGGACGCCTTAGCGTATTCAAAATCTTATCCAATGTATTGATATGATGGTATAAAAAGTCATCGAATGAACATTTTCTATTGACTTGGCTTTATTGTGTTAACAATTTTAAAATAGTAAAGTTGTGTTTGAAATTGTAGCCTGAATTTAAATACATTAAATACTCCTTACCCGCTGTAAATCTACAAACATAAATTTTAGAAACAACACAACTCAATAACAGTTCTCCTCAAAGAAGGCTTCTAAATGGTGGTAAATACCCATTGGTTACATGATTTCTGTCAAACGATTTCCGTTTTTCACAATTATAATTTGTTGTTAATCACGTACAATTATGGTAGCCGTTCTGTAAACGGGCGATTGAATATGCTTTGTAGAGGGCGGAATCGGCCTCTTATGATTTAGCTTAATCGCCGGTATATAACAAGAAAAATGCTGACTCCAGATCCGGTCAAGAAGTGGTCAGACCAAAACGACGTAGATTACATAGCGGCCAATCTAACCGTGTTTGTGGACGTTGTGGACAACCTCGAGAAAGATGCTGGGTATTTCATGACGATGTCTGTCCGATTCGAAAACATTGGTGCGCATATAGTAACGGCGGGGTCGTGGAAAATCTACTTTTATACGTAGGTTGATACAACGTATAGAACTTGCTTCAAACAAATAACACTAAATGTAAACAAATTATTTGTTTAGTGTTCAAACTTTAAACGGGATCTTGAAGTTGAGGTCTCAAAAATGAGTGCACTTCTCTTCCAACGGACTAAAAACGATGACTGGACTTCGATACCGTCTAGTTATATGATGTTCTTAAGAAAACCTTATGTAAGGATGCCCGCTTTAAGATTTTACCAGGTCCCTTTAAGCATTTAAACTCCGAAATCGCATGTGTATGTGATATTTTCACAATATGTATTTGTATGAATACTCGCTTCAAGATTTAACCAAGCAACTTTAAAAAATGTTTTCGAATCTGCCTGAACTTTTTCAGAAAACACGACATTAATGCTGAAAAGCAATTTGAAACACGTGTTATCTTCTTTCGTGATTCAGTTTGTACGGCGCAAAACCGGGCGAGAAACTGGCGTGTGGGATGACGGTCGGGCACGTGAACGGAATATTGTTCTTCTTCGAACCGACGTCAGTCGACGCGTTTCCGGGAATACCGAGCGGCGGATCGCTGCGATGCGTCTACAAAAACTGGCGCTGGATCGTTAGCCGGACGGATAACATGCCAAACTGGTAC